>NC_142355.1:45304818-45397318 GCF_059441175.1 Urocampus carinirostris
GGTCGGCTCACTCAGAAGAGCCTGCTTTTTCTGGTCCCAAACGGCTCTTAATTATTATTATTATTATTTTAATTGATGTAATATCAAAATAATAAAAAATAATGAACGTTATTTAGTTACTATTGATTTTTTTTAGGTTTTGCATTGGATCCCTGAATAAAACTTGAAATATACATTAAAATATTCACAGATCAACCCAAAAAAAAGTAAAATACAAAAAGATTTTAGCTTTTTATACACTGAACAGATTTAAAGTGGAACAATAACACAAAATCCCTGAAAATGCAAAACAATAACATTAAACTAAAAATATTGCTATAAATAAATGAGAAAATGAAAAACAATTAACTAGCATCAGTGGTGATATATTATTTTACAGTCTGGTAAAGGACATTACAGTTCTGGACCACAAAATGACTTTATCATCCTTATACACAACACAGTGTAATATACTGCAAAAAACACAAAAAATGAAACAAGTGCCTTACAGCAGGGAGCATTATAATGACTCTTTTGAGGTTATTGGCCACTTTTTTCTCCTTAATATTCCTTAGCTATGTGTAAGAGTAAAGGTTTGTGGCGGGCTGTAATATGGGGCTTTATAGTCTTAATGTTATGAAGGAGTTCCATCAAACATCAGCCATGTTTGTAGTTTTTTATGTCAGCAAACGAGCATTTTGCCCCAAAAATGAACATGTTAACTCGTCAACATTAAAGATTAAAGCCATATTTTTGTTTGTTTTTGTGTCTGTGGTTCCGACTTGTGCCGCTATCGGTGTGTGAGTGTTCGTATGAATGGGTAAGTGTGAAACACATTGTAAAGCGCTTTGGGAGGTCTTCAGTGTCTTGAAAAGCGCTATATAAATGCAGACCATTTACCATTTACTTTATTCTATTGCAACCCATTTCAACACAGATCCTCTGAAAATCCCTCAAAAATATAAATTAGAAGTAAGTAAAACAAAAAGGAAAAGACTAGCAATCTGTAAGATTGAAAGATTGTATGCACTCTGCTTCGGCGAAATCAATACCATTAAAATTAGTCTAGATTTGACATTTTTTTCTGCTTTTTATACATGCAGTACATTCTTTTTTGTGTTCCGTATTGAACTCAATTATTACCCAGCACCCATATAGTCCCCTCTTTGTTTGTAAACAGGTGTGACTTAGCCTAGCTGCACTTGCATTGTTGAAGCAGAGTGGCAGAATTCATGTCAGTTTATAGAAGCGCATTGACTCAAAAATAATGTAGATCATAGATAGGAACAGCTAAAAAAAAAGCACAAAGTATGTGCTAGCGGCAAGGTAATGACTTTATTTTAGCCATCAAAGTCAACAAAAAAACCTTGTGTTAGGTGCTGGATTTCTTCCTTTGAAGGTAATGGAAACATTGAAAAATTGGGCTTGAAAGTGCTTGAAGAGTGCTTGAATTTGGCCATGAAAAGCCTGCCAACCCTGCACTGTCTGTGTTTGAAAGGAAACGTATTTAATTTTGTGATCGCTTTGAATACTACCCAAAATGCATGTAAGTAGTAAGCATGCAAGTGTGATTTTTGTATTCTTTTAGGAGCAGAGAGACATCCTTCACAGTTTGCGGCAGGCAGCCTTCGAAACAGACGGCGAAAACACTCTGAGTCACGAGAGAAGACGTTCACTCTGCGCCAAAGAGTTCAAGAAGTTGGGCTTCTCTGTAAGCGCCAGGCCATAGATACAAATGCTCATTTCCTAGTTCTTTTGATATATTTTTATCTATAATCTTTCCAGAACAATAGTAATCCTGGTCAGGACTTGGTGAGAACACCTCCTGGTCTTTTAGCTTTGGACACCATGCTTTATTTTGCTGTACGTAATCCTGATGCTTACAGCAGGGTCAGTATGCTTTGATTTTCCATCATCAATGTTCCCTGTATGCTTGCACAGATCTGAGCAATCACAAAAAGTTTGTGAGCATCTCTTGGAACTACGGTGAGCAACATAATTCCCAAGTGTAACACCAAATTATTAGCAAGCATGTTCAAAACCTGACATAAAATAAAGTTGGCAACACGATTGACTGTTACATTTATTTAGCTAATATTTTGAATGTAACACAAGACCGTTTAAAGAGACCCTTAAAACGTTTTTTTTTTTGTTGTTGTTTTTTTTTTTTTTTTACCATCTGTAATTTTTTTCTGCTTTCGTTTCCTTTTTCCTTGATCTGTTTCTTCTCTAGTTTCCTTTATTATTTTATTTGTAACTTCCTTTTCTCTTTTTCCTAGTCAAGTCAAGTAATGTTATTTGTATAACCTTTAATCACAAGAAGTCTCGAAGGGCTGCAGATACCTCAAACTAGTACAGACCACATTTTACCTTCCCCGAATCTAAAACTTACATGTGTGCAGAGAAAAACTCAAAACCTAAGCATGAGAAAAATTGCGAAACCATCTGTAATTTTTTCTGCTTTTGTTTCCTTTTTCCTTCATCTGTTTCTTCTCTAGTTTCCTTTATTCTTTTATTTGTAACTTCCTTTTCTCTTTTTCCTAGTCAAGTCAAGTAATGTTATTTGTATAGCCTTTAATCACAAGAAGTCTCGAAGTGCTGCAGATACCTCAAACTATTACAGACCACATTTGACCATCCCCGGATCTAAAACTTACATGTGTGCAGAGAAAAACTCAAAACCTAAGCATGAGAAAAATGGCGAAATCTTGAGAAGGGACCGCACATGAGGTAATCCACTTCCAGGATGACCAGGCTGGAGCGTTTTACTTCTTTTTTCTTGCTTTATCCTTTTTCTCTTGAGTTGTTTGAGTTCCAATGTGAATTACTAATCCCAAGAAAATTGAATCGATGAACCAGGCCGTTTGAAATAGCACAGACAATTTATTAACACGGAGAATCACTGATACAAAAAAAGGGGGAGGTTATGGAAGTTTTTGACCGCTGAAAGTCTGGAAGTTACTAGCACAAAAATACATTTTCCGCTGTAATGCTAGTCGATTAGGGGAGCTTCCCTTGTACAGAAAAAAACGCTTATTCCCAAGAACCAGCAAACATGGAGTTAAATCTATAGCCGTCATCTTACTTGCGTTGCGGAGAGATTTTGTCTTGTGCTCCGGATGGTCGCAACGTATGGCCCAAGTGCTGAACTCCAGGCCGCAGAGCAGGCCCGCATAGCCGCTTGCCGCGGCCGTCGTGCGTGACAAACAAGACTGGCAGGCAGACAGGCACGCACGCACGCAGAAGAAAAAGAGAGGACCGCTATCGCTCAGCCAATTCTTTTTATATCGAACAGTGACCCTCGACCAGATCATGCCTCTATGGGCATGGTCTCAGTATCGGGTGACGGTGTTTGAAATTGTTAAACTTGTTGAAAAGCCAAAGAAGTGAGAAATCTGCATAATGTTCTGTACTTGAGAATGTCCCTCCAATCAACATAATTATGTACGGTGAGGACATTATTTTATCAATACATTGCCTTTGATGTTTGAATTACATTCAAAACTTCATGTTATCAGATTTCATTATTGTACATTGTTAATTGGTACGACCGGGAATTGTCAAAAAGGTGAAGCAGTCCTTCCATCCATTCCTAAGTTCTGAGTTACTAGAAACAAGAATGTCGAAGTTATTTTTGTGCTGGGCCTATTTGCTGGTGATAATTAAAGGAAAAACACTTGTCGCTCTATATTTTATTGTCTTAGTGATTAAAGAATAACACAACAATGATATAATTTTTTAAACGCAAACTTACTGTAATTCTGGCTGAATTTGCTAGTGAATTAATTTTGCAATTTTTCATTTGCAGAATAGCTTTTCTTGTACGCTGGTCAGTGCACAATTGCGCCTGTGCGTAGCCTAGAGGGAACATTGACCATAATATCATTTTTTTGTTTCAAAATAAAATATTAATGTGTCTAAAAAAAATAGGTTGTCAGAGTACTGCTTCATTTTCATCAATTTGCAAGCTGACATGAAATCCCACTTGATTCCGACAGTTTGTCCTGGAGAACAGCAGCAGGGAGGACAAGCACGAGTGCCCTTTTGCTCGGAGCAGCATCCAACTCACCCTCATCTTATGTGAAATCCTTCGCATCGGGGAAGCCTGTGAGTTTGCCGTCGGCTTCCGATACCCATCAAGCTGAGGAATGAGGCCAGTGGTGGTTCTACACTAAAGTACTCTCTGGGCGAGACCCCCTGGAAGCGCCTCCCTTTCCCAGCCAAAAATTGCCAAGACACATATTTAACACCAATAAAAGAGGTAGATATATATAGAAAAAGAAAGAAAATGTAGTTGTATAATGAAAAGAAAACACACACTAAAATTTGACCTTTCTGGCTGTCCTTGATCCATAAGCAATAAGCAATCTTCTCCCCTATTCTTGATTATTGCTGATGACAGCAAGGCCAGTGAGCTGTTCCGATTCGAATTAGTATTGTTTAAACATAAGAAGCACAATAGCATTAAGGCCATAAAACTTTTATGACAAAATTGACATAAGCACTTCATTCATTACTTTTCAAGGATTTTTCTAGCTTTAAGTTTGAAAATCGTTAGGATTGAAACGATGTATTCTTTACTGCAATCAGGTAACATGTTTGCCTCTAGGTGTTGCTTGTGTTCCACCATAAAGCTTTTTTTCTGAAAGATATTCCTACACTAGAAATTTCTACACTGATGAAAAAAAAATACTGTACAGTGGAACCTCGGTTCTCGACCATAATCCGTTCCATTTCTTTGTACGAAAACTGATTTGTACAATCACCGAAGCCGTTTTTTCCCATTAAAAGTAATGTAAAATTGTTTTAATCCGTTCCAACACCCTGAATGTTTATTTTGAATATTTAACGTAAAGCTAACCCAGGCTAATTGTACGTTCGCGTTAGCGTAATCTTCCATATGAAAGATTACGCTAACATGAACGTGTAAAAATGAAAAAATCAGGTCGTTTACACGTCATTTAGCACCCGGGTCCCCACAACAAGTGGTGAGCGGTTAAAGGATAAAGAAAATAATTATGAATAGGATTTCTTACCGGTCGGCAGAAGCCATGCTGCATTGCTGAAAGAAGGGAAACTCGCACACCTTCTTCATATTTTGCTATTATTTCTTTCTTAAATGCAATAGTTGTATGCAATACTCCTCTTTTTTCACCTGTAGCAACTTTGCTGCTTGCACCAACCTTCTTCCGAGGCATAATTAGGGGTTAAAACACTCCCTTCACCGCTTTTGAAAAACGAAAACAGAAAAGGAGTGCGCGTTGCCGTGACAACAGTTCTTCACGAGGGGTGGGGGCAATCTACACTCGTACGCCGCTCAGCGTCGCCCCTAGCGTACCGGCGTTCGAACTCCGATTTTTTGAACGAAAAGCGAAGCAAGAATTTCTCAAAATTTTTGGTCGAGAACCGATTTGTTCGAACTGAGAGGCGTTCGAAAACCGAGGTTGCGCTGTATTACTTTAAGTTATTGGAGTTCTGATATGAATTACTAAACCCCCAAAATGGAATCAATGAACCAGGCTGATTGAAATATCACATTCAATTTTTTAACACAGTTAATCAATGGTTGGAAAAAAAAGGGGGAGGGGGCGCCGGGGACTATGGGAGTTTTCGACCCCTGAAAGTTTGAAAGCTAATAGCACAAAGAGAACGTTTCCTGCTACAATACTAGTCGATTTGGGGAGATTCCCTTTTACAGTAAAAAAAAACGCTCATTCCCAAGAACCAGCAAACATGGGGCTACATTTCAACCTTGTTTGTTGCCGTGGAAAGATTTTGTATAGTGCTCCGATTGGTTGCAACGTATGACCTATGTGCTGATCTCAAGGCCGGAGTGCAGGCCTGTACGGCCCCGTTAACCTTATTTGCCCTAAGCTTTACCATGTCTCATTATCAGTCTCTCTGCACACCTTTGCAGCAAGCAGTGGCGCCTGTTTGGCAAGAGTTAAAGTCGGATGTTGTTGGATAATACAAATCCTCTTTGCTTTGCGCACTCATTTAATTTTTCTATTTTTATTTTTTAAGTTCTCATGCCGCCCCTGATGTGTCATGGTAAAAATGTCGCCCTGTTTGCTGCCCGCCTCAACCGTGCCTAAAAGCGCCTGTGAATGAGGTCAGCGACTGACTTGCGTGCTTTTCACAAACAGCCTCAGAGACGGGTTCGGACTACCACCCTATCTTCTTCAGTCAGGAACGGCTGCTGGAAGAGCTTTTCTGTGTGTGCATCCAGCTGCTCAACAAGACCTGGAAGGAGATGAGAGCAACACAGGAGGACTTTGACAAGGTGCAGTAGAAGTAAACAGTGTCATGTGTTTGCTTTTTTGGTAATGGCTGCATGTAGGGATGATGATGTGTCCCGACGGATCACCACCTTATCGTGGTGGGGCACTTTGCGCGTCTCCATGACCCCTAGAGCTATGTCGGCGGGAGTCTCGTACTCCTGGTAGGGTTACCCAAGCCGAACAGGTCGAAGGGTAGAGTCCAGACTAAGAGTGATCCCAAAAGCTGGTGGCGGCACGCTTTGAGGCGGTTTCCTACAGACCTGGATCCCGTTAGCCGCCTGCAGCTGTAGAAAGATGCCGGTCGTCTAGGGTCTCCCTTGCCACTGGAACCATCTTCTTTACAATCAAGATAGTGGCGTTGGGGAAAGCGCACCCCTTACGCCACTTTAAAAACCATCATTGCGCAGGTATCCTTTTACCTGAGTCTCCGACCATAATCCAGGATCGGACTGTTCAAACATCAGCAGACTCACAAATAAAAGAAGATGGTCATCATCGAATCGATGGACAACCCCAACGAGGGATGATAAATCTTTTTTTTCAACCCTTTCTAAAAAGCCTTTCCCTGAGCCCTTTCTTTTTATTAATTTGCCCAGGTTACAAAAGCAGATCCACCCAACAGCACAGGATTGGCCGAGTGACAATGATTCAAACTGTGCATAATAGTAAAAATCACGAACTGGCATCCTATGCCATCTCATTTTCAGTTGTCCAATATAAAAAAACAGAATAACTTAAATAAATAAAAAAGTTCAAATGTTTGTGATATTTTTCACATGCAGAGGTTCATATGGTTGGTGATAATAAAAGTCTGGATATTGATGCATTCTTCATCAAAATTATTGATATTTAATTGCTTTACACGATTTTCATTCATTCTGAGAAAAGTACTCATTTACTCATTCACTGCCAGTGATTTTCTGAACAGCCAGCCTCTCACTGCCAGCAGTTTTGGAGAATTGTGACTGAAAACTGAGCAAATACAGTTTTTGTGGACTTTGATGTTTTTTTTTAGCTTTGGTGAAATCACAAATATATTAACAGTTGTTTACTTCTATGAAGTAACACTGAAAACAATCATTTATTCATAAACATATTAACATTATGAACAAATGACAACCTATAAACAAACTGTCAATAGACTACAGGTGTATGCATGGATGTGCATGTGTGCGTGGGTTTTTACATGGCTATGTGTGTGGGTCTGGTGTGTGCTTGTGGCGGGGTCCTGCTTGTTTTGCCACCTGTAACACATGGCAACAGGTGTTACAGTTCATTAGACTGGATTTGTCCTCCCGGATTGATTACATCAGCAATTAAACTTTGATGTTACTGTCTTTTCAACTGTGCATACAACTAAAATACCTCTATCTGCACTCATTTTATCTATTTCCAAATACAGTGGAACCTCGGTTTTCGAACGCCTCTCAGTTCGAACAAATCGGAGTCCGACCAAAAATTTCGAGAAATTCTTGCTTCGCTGTTCGGTCAAAAAATCGGAGTTCGAACGCCAGTAATGCGTGAGTGCGTACGCTTAATGTGCGATGCTGAGCGGCGTACGGGTGTAGATCGCTCTTTTCGTGACCAACTGTTATCGCGTGCGGACGTGCTTCGTTTTGCTTTCGCTTTTAATATATGTGTACGAAGTGTTTTAGCCCCTAATTATGCCCTTGAAGAAAGTCAGTGCAAGCAGCAAAGTTGCTACAGGTGAAAAAAGAAAAGTAGTGCGTACAACTTTTGCTGATCTTGTCTGCGCCTTCTGCTGACCACCACAAGGGTAAGAAATCCTATTCATCATTCTTTTCTTTATCTTTTTATTTTTTATTTTTACACGTTCATGTTAGCGTAATCTTTCGTACAGAAGATTACGATAACGTGAACGTACGATTAGCCTGGGTTAACTTTAAGTTTACGTTAAACATTCAGTAAACATTCAGGGTGTTGGAACGGATTAAAACGATTTACATTATTTTTAATGGGAAAAATGATTTCGGTGATCGAACAAATCGGTTTTCGAACAGGGTTCTGGAACGGATTATGGTCGAGAACCGAGGTTCCACTGTACTTTAATTTCAGGTTTCTGATTAATAAATGCCCACTAGAGGGAGCCATTGTATTACTTTACCTGCCTCTTCCATTTTTGTAGAGCACTGTGAATTGTCCTTTGTATGAACTGTACTATACACATAAAATGTGTCCTACTAGACGGGTTTACTCTCCATATTGGACAGGACTGTGTCTATACACTGAACTAGTGTAGGAAATTGGCGTTCATGTAACATGGACTGAATGGGAGTTACCGTTTTACTTGTGTCACATCCATGATCAGACCAATCCGGCTCCAGAGGCGAGACCCTGCTGCTTTCAGATGAACCAGACAGCAGCTATTTGTCTGAAGAATCCCGATCTGGTTCACTGATCTCCTCTGAACCGGATTAATCTGAGCCATGCTAGGGTGAATCCCGGTCCTCAGAGGGCACCTGGCATGCACCAAACCCACTCACTCCACCCTTCTCCTTTGCCGGCGTTCTCCGACCCACTCCCACTCTTTCCCTCTCAACCGCCGCTGTATCTCCTGAGATGTATCTAAACATACTTTCCTTCATCGTTAGCTGCCTCAATTGGCTCGGTATTTGTTTTCCATCTTCTTGCAACTCTCCTTTCTTCCTCTGCGAACTTGTTTGTCCACTCACAAACCGATTCCATTAGTGCACCTCAGGTACTACACCAAAATTCAGTAGAAGTCTGATTTTCAGCGACAGGCTGCACCAGACCTCTCTGCAACAACCACCCCACCCTCATTAAAAAATTGATTGATGAATATATTCTTCAATGGCAGTGAGCGCTAGTATTTTGAAATGACAAATTAATTTGTCAGTGGCAGTGAATGAGTCAAATCCAAAGTGTTTATTGTCAGATGCACAGTAAAGAACCACAATTCCCTGCACAATGAAATTCGTACTTTGCTGTCCACACAGTTGCCAGCGTAATAGAACTAAGTATCTATATACATGTATACATAAAATAATAAGACGGATACTAAGATGAAAATACAAGAATAACTAATGATGAGTAAGGCAATAAGAAAAAACACAGTTGAAAGTGACTGCAGTGCAAGAATAGTCCAAGTATGGTCCAGTTTAAAGTGTCTGTAGTGTAAGAAAGTGTCTTTAGAGTGCTGAACGTGTCTAATGTGTATTGTTTTGATCAGCAGCTGTTAAAGAGTAAAAATGGTTCTTAAGACTGGTTGTCCTGCATTTTACACTCCTGTACCTCCGTCCTGAGAGCAGAGGTGTGTACAGTCCGTGTTGTGGGTGGGTGGGGTCCTCAATGATGGAAGCTGCCCTCCTGTGGACTCGGCGGTCGTATATGCTCCGCAGAGAGGGCAGTGGAGTCCTGGTGATCTTCTGAGCGTTCTTAACCACTATCTGCAGGCGTTTGCGGTCCATGGGTGTGATACAGAAACTGCCCTACTTACAAACGATCCGGTTCCGGACGATTGTTCGTAAGTTAAATTTGTTAGTAAGTTGCTTCAGTGCTATATTTTGTGTGTTTAAGGTTTACAGTAAGACCTCAGTTATCGCGGTTAATGTGGACCAAAACCACCCGCAAAAAGTGAAAATCTGCGAAGTAGCGACGACCCTTCAAAAAAAACAAACAAACAAAAAAATCTCATCTCATTATCTGCACCGCTTATCCTTATTAGGGTCGCGGGGGGGCTGGAGCCCATCCCAGCCATCTCCGGGCAGTGGGCAGGGGACATCCTGAACTGGTTGCCAGCCAATCGCAGCTGCAAATCATATTAGTTCTCGCAGCTTGCTGCGTTCTTCATCGATGCACGAGCCGAGTGATCCACCGCTAAAGGCCCTTTAGCCTTTCGCGTCTGTATCGCGGGTAAAATTTTGCGTTTTTTTTATTTTTATTTTTTTTTATTTTTCTTGCCCGTGGTTGCCCGCGGTGAAAAATGTGCAAAATTGGCCGGCGACTGTTCCGCGTCCTTATCGCGGGTAACCGCGGCTGCATCGCTCTGCCGCCCGCGGTTACCCGTGGTCTACATTTTTGAGCAGCGCAAAACTTTTTCGCTTGGCCAACTGCGTGTGAATTTCTTACCGCGTGTAAAGCACGGCTGTATCGCGATCTCAAAAGCGTCCAACAGCGTCTGCTTCACGGGCAGAAATTTTCTGGCCGTAATTCATCCGCGATACGCCCGTGAAAGGCTGTGTGACCACGCCTTAAGAGTCATACAGCTGGAACACATGGCAACAGGTGTTACAGTTCATTAGACTGGATTTTACGTCTGCCCAGGACGATCTGAGATAAATTCACGACAGGGTTTTTATTTGCGCCGCACCGCGGGTGCCGTTCGGTCGCTCCCGCGAGCAAGCCCCTAACCCGCGGCGCGGGTACTTTCGGGCGCGATACGCACGACACGACACAGTTACGGGGGTCCTGCGCACGTCCGCCGCCTGTCGTCGCGCCGCGCTACTGGGGTCGTCGGACGAGCGGGCTACCCCCGCCGCCTTTTCTCGCGGCGCGCCGTGTGACGCCACGGCCGCCGAACTCGCTCCGTTGTGCGGCCCGGGAGTGACCTCCGCCGAATAAACGATTCATAAAATAATATGCTCCATAAAGATAAATAAAGTGCATTTTAACTTTCTTTTGGAAGATGAGCTTCAGGAGGTCCTCCTCCGTGGTATAAATTGGCCCAAAAAAAGCGATCCAACCATTTTCTCAACCACATCAAGTTTTTTTATTCCACTTTCGTTTCATGAAACAGCTCGCCTCTTCTTTACACTTTACACCAACTACATTGGATGGATGCACCAGGTATTATTCAAGTTCTTAGCGCGCTTGACGTGCGTTATAGAATGTTTACACACGTACTACGAAGAGGAAGCGGATTTATTTTGTTCCGGGTGGATGCTGTGTGACCTTTCACAGCTCCACACGCCGGTCACGGCAGAAAGGAGCACAACAGTAATGTCCTGTTCTCGGAAAAATGTGCACACAATACAAAATCTATCTTACAGCAATGTCTGGATATTTTTCGATATCCCCCAAAAATTAGACTAACAAAAAAAAAATCTCCCGTTTTTTTGTTAGTCAAATGGGTGTAAGTATGGGAGCGTCTGTGCTGCCGGACCAAACATTGATGCAGCTGGTCAGGATGCTCTCCACGACGCAGCTGGGAAAGTTGCTGATGATCTTACTTGACATTCCAAACTTCCTCAGCCTACTCAGGAAGTACAGTCTCTGTTGAGCTTTCCTGAACAGCTTTGTTGTGTTGGGGTCCATGTGAGGTCCTCACTGATGTATAAGCTGAGGTTCTTAAAGCTGCTCACCTGATCTACTTAAAGCTCCGGGATAAATAGTGGCTGACGAGGTCTCCTCCCCTTCCTCGTGTCCACTTTCATCTCCTTTGTGCTGTCCGGATTGAGGGTGAGGTTGTTGACCTCGTTCCATGTAACCAGGGCGGCATTAACTCAGGAGGCAGAGCGCTCAAAAGGTCGCAGGTTCGGTTCCCGGCTCCTCCGTGTTACATGCCAAAGTGTCCTTGGGCAAGACACTGAATCCTTAATGTCCCTCATAGCAGGTAGTTGCCTTGCATGGCTAACGCTGTTGGTTAGTTAGTGTGTAAAAGGGAAAAGTGTGAAGCACATTGTAAAGCCCTTTGGGAGGTCTTCATTAACTTGAAAAGCGCTATATAAATGCAGACCATTTACATTTGCACCGTCACTAAAGCGTCGTCGGCGAACTTCAGGATGATGTTGACCTTGTTGGAGGTGACTGAGTCATGCGTGAAGAGGGTGGAGAGGATTGGGCTGAGGACACATCCCTGTAGAGGTCCTATGTTGGTGGTGATGCTGGCTTGTGTCCTATTTCCAATTCTGACAGACGGGTCTGCCGGTTAGAAAGTCCAACAACCAGTCGCAGAGGATGGGGTGCAAACCAATTGTAGATAGTCTGTGGGTGTGTATATTGGGGATGACTGTGTTAAAGGCAGAGCTGTAATCTACAAATTTAATCCTTATGTTGAAGTATTTGTGGTGTGATATTCATGCAGCTGTTGAAACACAGTTGCACACTGACCTTCAAGCATGTAAATATTTAGTGTGGCATTGGATGAGAGCTATGACATACAAGATAAGCCTCAGTTGGCAATATTTGCGCTGTCTGTGTCAAATCAATGTGCGATTAAAGAAGAACTCCTTGATATTGTGCCATTGAAAGAAGCAATAATGGCTGCGTTTGCAAAAGCAAATCTACCCACACCGAAATTAACTGCAATAGCTAAGGATGGCCATGATCGGATCCGTGAACGGGCTTGTGGGGCTGTCAAATATTTCCAGACTTTTGGGATTCCCACAAGGAGCAACTCGTGTCTAAATCACTAAATTTTGACAACGTTATGAAACCTGTAAAGGAAATCGTCAACTTCATCCACACATGTGCGCAAGACCAAAGGCAGTTAAGGAATCTCATCGCTGAGCTGGACCAAGGGCTTCCAGGTGACCTGCTGCTGCACTGCATTGTGAGGTGGCCGTCAAAAAGCCAGTTATTCTCTCACTCTCTCACCTTTTTATTGTTAATATCCCATGCATCAATTCAATGTAGTTGGTGTAAAGAAGAGGCTAGCTGTTTCATGAAACGAAAGTGCAATAAGAAAGCTTTATGTGGTGGGGAAAATGGTAGGACCTCCTGAAGCTCATCTTCCAAAATTAAGTTCAAATAAACTTTATTTATCTTTATAGAGCATATGAGCATATTATTTTATGACGCATTTATTTTTAGTACAAAACTATCCAGGTCACTTATACAAGCCCTAAACATACTTACAGTGGCTTGCGCAACTATTTGGCCCCCTTGAACTTTGTGACCTTTTGCCACATTTCAGACTTTAAACATCAAGATATAAAACTATAATTTATTAGAAGCATCAACAATAAGTGGGACACAATCATGAAGTGAAACACACTTTATTGGATAATTCAAACTTAAAAAAAAAAAAAAAACGAAAAAGAGGGTGTACAAAATTATTCAGCCCCTTTACTTTCAGTGCGGCAAACTACAGAAGTTCAGTGAGGATCTCTGAATGATTCAATGTTGATCTAAATGACTAACGATGATAAATGGAATCCACCTGGGTGTAATCAAGTGTCTGTACAAATGCACGTGCACTGTGATAGTCTCAGAGGTCTGTTTAAAGAGCAAAGAACATCATGAAGAACGAGGAAGACACCAGGCAGGTCCGAGATACTGTTGAAATGGAAGGACTATCAGACCACTGCAAATCTACCAAGATTGGGCCACCCTCCTAAACTTTCAGCTCATACAAGGAAATAACTGATCAGAAATTCAGCCAAGAGGGCCATGATCACTCTCGATGAACTGCAGAGGTCTACAACTGAGGTGGGAGAATCTGTCCATAGGACAACAATCAGTCGTATACTGCGCAATTCTGGCCTTTATGGAAGAGTGGTAAGAACCAAGCCATTTCTTAAAGATATCCATAAAAAGTGATGTTTAAAGTTTGCCACAAGCCACCTGGGAAACACACCATACATGTGGAAGAAGGTGCTCTGGTCAGATGAGACCAAAATCGAACTTTTTGGCAACAATGAAAGACGTTATGTTTGGCGTAAAAGCAGCACAGCTCATCACCCTCAACACACCATCCCCACAGTCAAACATGGTGGTGGCAGCATCATGGTTTGGGCCTGCTTTTCTTCATCAGGGACAGGGAAGATGGATGGAGCCAAATACAGGACCATTCTAGAAGAAAACCGCAAAAGACCTGAGACTGGGACGGAGATTTATCTTCCAACAAGACAATGATTCAAAACTTAAAGCAAAATCTACAATGGAATGGTTCATCAAAAACATATTAAGGGGTTAGAATGGCCAAGTCAAATTCCAGACCTCAATCCAACTGAGAATGTGCGGAGAGAACTGAAAACTGCTGTTCACTAACGCTTTCCATCCAACCTCACTAAGCTCGAACTGTTTTGCAAGGAGGAATGGGCAAAAATATCAGTTTCTCGATGTGCAAAACTGATAGACGTACCCCAAGTGACTTGCAGCTGTAATCGCAGCAAAAGGTGGCGCTACAAAGTATTAACTCAATGGGGCTGAATAATTTTTTACACCCAGTTTTTTGTTTTTTGTTAAAAAAAAGTTTAAAATATCCAAGAAAGTGTGTTCCACTTCATGATTGTGTCCTACTTATTGTTGATTCTTCACAAGAAATTACAGTTTTATATATTTATGTTTGAAGTCTGAAATGTGGCAAAAGGTCACAAAGTTCAAGGGGGCAAGCCACTGTATATAAGCTTCTGGATGCTGTGAAACTGTTAATGAAAGAGAAGGACAAGGACTTTCCCGATCTCTCAGACCTCGGGTGGATTATGTATCTGGCATTTTTTTTCAACATTGTATGCCTCCTGAACAGACTGAACCTTACCCTGTAAGATAAGTTAAAAAGCTGTCTGACCTGATGCAAAGTGTCTTTGCATATGTTAATAAACTAAAGCTGTTTGAGGCGAATATTAAAAAGGGAGATTTAACACATTTTCAAACTCTGCTAAAAGCCAGTGAGCAAGTCACCAGCGCCGCCCTAAAAAAAAGAAAAGAGACAGATACGCAACACTGATTGAATACCTGAAAGAAAGCTTTGTGACCCGGTTCTGTGATCAACAATAGAAAATACCACAGATAGCCCTGATTAAGGTAACCAATGATCTTCTACTGGCAATGGACTCTGGCGCTTCATCACTTGCTGCTGCTGGACCTTAGTGCTGCCTTTGACACTGTGTACCATAATATCTTACTAGAATGGTTGGAAAAATGGATTGGTCTCTCAGGAACCATCCTCTTATGGTTCAGATCCTACCTCTCAGATAAGATGCACTATGTTAAATATAGTGAAATGACATCTGAGCCCCCTTCTTTTCAGCATTTACATGCTTCCATTAGGTGATATTATTCGCAAGTATAATATCAGTTTTCATTGCTACGCAGACTCAACTATATCTTCCGATGGAGCAATCTGCCACACTAAACTGGAATTTTGGAGGCCTGCCTCACTGAGATAAAAGAATGGATGTCACTCAACTTCTTGCGCCTCAACTCTGGTTATTGGTCCTTGGTTATCTAAATGCCGTAACTTGTTCTCAAAAACAGCTCTGAACATTGACAAATGCAATATCACCCAGAGTGACACAGTCAAAAATTTAGGTGTCATATTTGACCCCGATCTGTCCTTTCAAACACACATTAAGAATATTACTAGAACAGCTTTTTTCCATCTCTGCAACATTGCTAAAATTCGCCCTATGCTGCCTCAGTCGGATGCGGAGATTATAATTCATGCGTTTGTTACCTCCCATCTCGATTACTGTAATGATCTACATTCCGGTCTCTTGAAGTCCAAATTCAAGAGCCTTCAGCTAGTACAAAATGCTGCAGCGAGGCTTTTAACTAAGACAAGGACGTTTGACCACATTCGCCCGAGTTTAGCTAAACTGCATTGGCTCCCTGTTAGCTTAACATTTGATTTTAAGGTTCTGTTGGTGGTATACAAAATCATGCATGGACTTGCTCCCTCATATGTTTCAGATTTAATGCCCCCCTATGTTCCGGTCCGGAGTCTTCGCTCTGAAAATGCTGGTCTACTAGTGATCCCAAGAGCCAAGAAGAGATCCGCAGGTTCGAGAGCGTCCTCTATCCAGGCCCCGATTCTGTGGAATGCTCTTCCCCCTGAGATTTGATCTGAAACCTCAGTGGAAATGTTTAAATCTAATCTTAAAACACACTTCTATTCTATAGCATATGAATAACTTATATTTTATGTTGACAATATCATGGGATGGTGTCATAATAGTCTAGTTTGTAATAGGCGTTTGATCTGTGCAGCCCTTTGAGACTCTTTATGATGAAGGGCTATACAAATAAACCTGACTTGACTTGACATGACTCGTCGACCCATTTAATGCGAAGACAGACTGTTTGAAAGCCCCACTCGTAACAGATGAGCCTGCGGCTGAGTTGGAGATGATTGACCTTTTTGAGGAGGATCGACTGAAAGCTGTGTTGGCTCAGGTGGTTCGATTCCCGGCTCCTCCGTGTTATATGTCGAAGTGTTCTAGGGCAAGACACTGAATCCCTACTGCCCCTAATAAGCAGGTCGGCGCCTAGCATGGCTGCATGGCCACTATTGGTGTGTGAGTGTGTGTGTGTGTGTGAATGGGTAAGTGTGAAGCAAATTGTAAAGCGATTTGGTAGGACTTCATTGACTTGAAAAGCGCTATATAAATGCAGACCATTTATCATTTAGCTGTGGCAAAAGTGTGCCGTTTGACAAATACGCCAACATCAAACGAGCTGCGCTTAAGATACTGTCCATGTTTGGGTCAACGTACGTCTGTGAGTCAGTGTTTTCCGTCCTGAAACATGTGAAATCAAAGCATCAATCTCTTTTGACTGACACTCATTTAAAATAATTGCTTAGAATAGCAGTAACAGAATACAACCCAGATTTGAAGAGGATTGTTCAAGATAAGGATTGCCAGAAGTCTCACTAAGCAGTAAAGTAAGAGAAATATGTTATGTTTGAACTGAGAGTTTTTGTGTGTAGAACAGTGCTCACAATGCTGACTGTTGAAAATTATTAATATAATGTTGGTGTTTGTGTTGGATTCTAAAGCTAGCAGCCGCGTATTCCTCATATTATTTTCATCACATCTAGCCAAGTAGAGATCTGTGTATGCGTGCACACCTGATTAATTAAAAGATTATGTTTATGTGTACCCATGTGTATGATGTGGCTTTTTAGTAACAAAGAAAATAATCTACTAGCCCCCGTCGACAATTATGATCTGGCTCTTTGTAGTGTCACAGACGAAAAATTGGCTCTTAGTCGCTGAATGGTTGGCCACCTCTGCTGGAAGGGGTTTTCGGTCTACGTTATCATTCTTTCAAATGTTGAGATTGTCATGATTGTTTTCCGTTTTTAGTGTCAATAAATTTGTTCAAACCAAAAATAAATAAAGAAAATAGAACAATAAAAAAAAAAAAAAAAAAAAAAAAATCCTTATAATATTGTGAATGTGCTTGATTGCTGTTGAGATTGTCAAGATTGTTTTCTGTTATTAGTGTCAATAAATTTGTTCAAACCAAAAAAAAAACTCCTTATAAATGTCAGCCGGTGATGATAGCGCACCGTGTCAGTGAATATTTGTTGAGAATGAGAAAGCATTGTGTAGCGTGTTGCCGACGTTTTAATTAAATGTGAAAATATGTTCAAGGGAATTCTCTAATCTATTTTACTTTGGATTACAGTAGTAAACCGGTTTAGCAGCCCCTGTGCTGTTGTGTCTATGCTCACCAAAAGGGAGTGTATTTGGACAAACACTCCCCCAGGCACAGTACAGTTTTTATGTCACCTTTTCATCAGAAAACCTTTGTACATGGAACATATGTCAACCTCAGCCAATTGCTCACCTTATTAATCGGGCAGTATTCGAGTCAGTTAAATAGAGAAGAACAGAGAGGCATACTTGTCAACCTCCACGGCTCCAAGCCCTTACAAACTGTTGTATTTTCCCTTACAAAATAGAAAATAATCTTACACCATATTTTTTTTTCAAACGTGTTTATTTATGTAGTTTAACATGATGTATTGTACATGTGTTTCGTTATATTGTATATATTGTTAATTAACAAAGATTAGAGATTTAGAGGAAAACCGATTGCAGATGAAAACGCCCACAAGGTAACTGTATAAGGTTGAGCCGGAGGAAGCCGGGGAAGGAAAAAATCTGATCCCTTGTGGGCAGGGAAGTAAGAGACCCCTTTTTAACATCGGATTTTACCCCAGACCAACTGGATTCTTGCATAAAGAATTTTAAAAAAGGAAAATCACGGAGGACAGGCTCAGTCTTGAATTTTATCTGAGTTTTTGGGATATTTTAGCACCGATCTGATTACTGTTTTTAACGAATTTTCCAGTCGAGACAACATGCCAGTTTCAGAATAGGGATAGTGACTCTATTGCACAAAAAAGGGGACAAAACTGACTTAAAAAACTGGCGACCCATAACGCTTTTAAATGTGGACTGTAAACTCTTTAGCAAGCTTTTAGCAACACGTATGACTGTAGTCTTAGGAGACTTGGTTGATCCGGACCAAACCTGTGCCATCGTGGGAAGGAAAATCAGCGACAGTCTCGTGCTGATCCGTGACACCATCTGTTATGCTAGAGACAGAAACATGTGACTAGTGGTCCTAAACCTAGACTTTGAGAAAGCCTTTGATCGAGTCTCGCACCAATACCTCTTCAGGGTACTGCAAAAATGTGGCTTTCCCCAAAAATACATCAAGTGGGTGGGACTGCTGTATCGAGATATCTACAGCAAATTAATCATTAACGTGAATTTATCGAAAGCAGTAGAGATCAACTGCGGTGTACGTCAGGGTTGCCCTTTATCTCCCCTTCTCTGTGTTCTTTGCATAGAACCTTTGGCACAGACTTTAAGAAACGATAAAATTGTGGAAGGGATTAATATCCCAGGAAGTGGGGGACAAATTACTAAGTGTGTTTTGTACATGGATGATTTTAATATTTTATGTACTGACCTCTTATCCGTTAGAAGAGCTTTTGACTTGACTGACCCGTTTGGGAGGGCCTTCTGGGTCAAGGCTCAGAAAAGACACAAGCGAAGTTTCATGGACCGTGGAAAGAGACAGAAAAGGCAGGACTCCCACTGACTGTGTTAAAGACAGACCAGAAAATTCTAGGGATAAAATGCAATGGGAATGGAGGAGGCGAGACCAACTGGGATGATGTGACAGGGAAAGTTAGGCAAAGACTTGGTTTTTGGACCCTAAGAAAACTGACAATAGAGGGGTAGGTCCTAATCATCAAAGCGATCATCCTCCCATTACTTTTATCAATCAGTTTAGTTTTTATGCCCAAAAGAAACGTGCTTTTACAACTGGACCGAGCCATCTTTACCTTTATCTGGGGCTCAAAGTGGGAAAGGATAAAGAGGGATACAATAAAAAAGAAAAAGGAAAAAGGGGGGGGAAAGGGTGCCTGACCTCCAGCTCTTCCTGGGGAGCAAATATGTCTCCCTCCGCTCCCAAAACGCTGTGGGCCCACCCAACAACCCGAAAAGTCAAGCGATGACCCGGTTCTAGATGGGCTTGTACTTGCGGAAGCTAAAACTTGTACCAAACAATCACGTGATACCAGTGTCCTTTAACTTGCCACAAACACATCTTTTTATTCGGGACTCTTCAAAGAAATTGGATTTAGAAACACAAGAATGTCACACTTTACAAAATCACAGGGCCCTTGTGGCTATTGTGCAGGAGCGAGCAACAATGAGTCCTGTGCGGGGGCTTGCGCTTGGTGAGCCTACAACGGTCTGGAGCAACGTAAATCATCCTGCCCTCCCAAGCAGACTATGGGACCTGTCATGGATGGTGGCTCATGAGGTTTTCCAAGTCAGAGCCGTCATGCACTACCAAAAAATGTCAGCGATTTCGACCTACCCTCGACCTGACTGTGGCGCCCAGGGGTCGATGAGGCACCTTTTTTTGGGAGTGCAGCGCTGCCGATGACCTGTGGGCAAGGAAAATTCACGGACTTGCCAGCAGGGGAATCCCTGACGCACAGTGGTTTAAGGGATGAGTCGGTCGAAAAGGTCACAGAACGACTTTGTCAAGGACTGGCTCACTCTCGCCGCCATCAAAGACGTCATCTGGACCTCCAGAAACCTGCTGGTAAGGAGGTGCAGGCAGATCCCCCCCATGGCTATGCTCCGAATGGCTGCAGATACCATACAATCTGTGAGCGGCAAGCCTAGGACGCAGCCATAAAGAAGAGTTGTCTGCACCCACCCGTAGGAGGGAATCGGAGCTCCACTGTGGGGGTCCCGGCAGCAACGGCCTGGCTTTTCCTGTGGTTGTGGAAAGTAGAAGCAAGAGGGGAGGGGACCCATCTGGGCAGAGGACTGGAGGATGCTGCTTGGGAGGGTGGGAAGAAATCCCACTTGAGAATACAGCTGTGCCCCTGCACAATAGTTTTGCCCTTTACACATTGGTTAACTGCTGTGAAAAGTGAAAATTGTTCAAACCTCATATTGTTTGACTATGATATAATGAAGTTGTGAATGTATTTAATTGCTGTTAAAAGTGTCGACAAAACCTCATATTGTTAGAATATGATATAATGAAATTGTGAATGTGTTTAATTGCTGTTAAGAATGTCGAGAAAAAATGTTCAAACCTCATATTGTTAGAAAATGATATAATTAAATTGTGAGTATGTTTAATTGCTGTTAAAAGTGTCGAGAAAAATTGTTCAAACCTCACATTGTTTATTTGCTGTTAAAAGTGTCAATAAAGTTGTTTAAACTAAAAAACAGTTTGTCTGGGATGCTGCTTTGGATGTGGTGTAGAACTACTTTCCCAAAGCACTTCATAATGATTGGAGTAAGTGCTACCGGTCTGTAGTCGTTCAGGCAGGTGGGGTCTTCTTAGGGAAGGGGACAATGGTTGTGGTCTTAAAACAGGAGGGAACTGTGCTTTGGCTAAGGAAAAGGTTGAGATGGAGGTAAAAACATTTGCCAGCTCATTGGCGCATGCTTTGAGAGCACGGCTTTGTGGGGATTGACTTTCTTCAGGACTCTGAATACTTGGCCCGATGAGACTTTTGTAGGGGGTGAGAGGTCTGGTGGTCCAGGTGTGTGTGCATGTCTCTGTGTCGCTGTTTGTGGCCTTAAAGCAGGTGTAGTATGCATAGAGGTCGTCTGCGGAGTTGATTGTGCTGGTGGTGGTCTTGTAGTCTGTGATGTGCTGCGAGCCTCTCCACATCCGTCCAGAGTCAGTAGTGGAGGGAATGCCATCCAATTTATCTCTGTACCGTCTCTTTGCCGCTGTAATGGTTTTCCTCAGTCTGTACTTAGCAGCTTTGTACTCAGCCTTATTGCCTGATGTATGTGCAATACATTGAGTCCGCATTATGCGGTGTACATGACAGTGTATCCAGGGCTTTTTGTTTGGAAACTTCCTGACTCATGTGGTGGGTATGATGTTAACACAAGTGTTAATGTACCCAGTCACATACTCAGCAAAGTCTTGTATACTGACAGAAAGTCGGCTGAGTGGCTGCAGCTTTAAAAACATCCCAGTCTGTTGTGGTAAAACAGTCCTGCAGAGTGCACTCAGTCTCTGAATTCCAGAGTTTAATTTGTTTTATAATTGGGTTTGGTTGTTTTAGTTTTTGACTGTAGGCTGGGTACATAAGCAGCGAGATATGATCAGAGAGTCTAAAGTGGGGGCGAGGTAAAGCCTTGTATGCATCACGGACGTTACTTTAAACGTGATCGAGTGTGTTCTCTCCGTGGGTGGGAATGTCCACATGTTGGTAATATTTGGGAATTACAGTCCGTAAATTGCACTGGTTAAAGTCACCACCGGTGATAAAAACAGCATTGGGGTGAGCAGTTTCCAACACACTGATGGCGCCATGGAGTGCGTCGAGTGCTGCAGCGTTGTTGGCTCACGGGGAGATGTAAACAGCGATCAAAAACAGCAGTAAATTACCTCGGTAGATAATTCGGGACAACATTTCAGTAAATAAAAACTCCATGTGGGGTAAACAGTATGTCTCCACACCACGTGTTGTTGATAAACACGCCCCTCGAGACTTACCGGCTGCCATGCGCTCTCGGTGTGTGAAGTGGTTCTGTAGCTTAATGGCGGCCTGCGGTATTGTGTCTGAAAGCCAGGTCTCTGTGAAAATAAAGGCGCAGCACTCTCATATTTCCCGTTGGGATGAAATCCTGGTTCTCAGCTCATCTAGCTTGTTTTCCAGTAGGCGAACGTTAGTGAGTAGGAGGCTGGGTAGCGGTGGTCAGCTAGCTCAGGCTTTTAGCCTAGCATGGAGCCCTGCCCTTTTCCCTCATTTCCGTCGCCGTCTCCGGAGCACCCTCCCCGGATCAGCCTTCTCACTCGACCTCGGTGCAGCGGGTCCTTCGTGGTAGTGGTTGTGGTAGCCACAGGAGCGAACAATGACTTGTAGCTCGCGTGAAATAAAGCTGGTAAAAAGCAGGTGACTGTGTGAGTTGCCAAAGTTGAGTAGTTCCTGCCAGCTATATGTTATCAATGCGTGGTATTTTTAAAAGAAAACACATGAGCATAAAAGCAAAAAGCCGGCAAGCAAGCATGGAGCAAGCTAACACGTCTGACACGCGGGGTGCCATGTTGCATGTCAATAGGTTGTAAGATAACGTTTCGCCAGCATGCCGTCAGACTCTAGAGAACCAAATATGTGTCTGTATGATGTCACCAGTCATTGAAATACGTCAGATATCATTTGAAAAGCTTAAACGCCTGGAATTCAAGATATGATGACCATTTCAAAATATACCCATCACAGAAACATCATGATCAGTCTGAAAGAATGAAACCTAAAAATTATACTTAGCTTCACCAATAACATTTTGTGATAGTCATCTGATGAAACGATTCTCCACATACAAGGTCATTTTACATTCAGGACGGTCCAGTAAATCCAACCTTGTAAAATTCACTCCAAAACACACGATAATACCAACAGATTGAAACAATCCGCCTAAAAGTATTTCTGCACCGTTGGTCGTTCCTTATCATATCCACCCGTTTTCCCCATAATTCCAATCGAAAAGTAAACAGGCTTAGTTGATTTCCTATTGATTAATTGACACCACTCTTACCCAATTGTAAGCTTTTATTCTCAGTCCTTAGCCTGTCATATCCTATGAATGCCTGTTTTGAGAAAACAGACATGACCTACTTAGGCTTCAAAAAGTGACCGATTCAAATGTGGATTGGCACATTGGTTTTCCAATGAAATTCCCAATGACTTTAATGTTGTGTGTTGTCGGGAAATACTTAAATTTTGGGAGAAATGCTTGAAATTGTTGCCATTGCCATCTTTCTTGGCAGTCTTGATTCTATTAACCCCGCAAGTTTTTTTTTAGAAACCCAGCTCCTTTGGATCTGTCTGCTCCCAAACGGCTCCTCATTTTTTTTTTAAATGATGTATTATCAATAATGATAAAAGCTTATGCACCACATTTTTCATTAATTTGTATTTTAGTATTTCTTGCAGGGGATGCCCTAAAAACACATGAAATTTTAAATAAGATATTCACAGATCTACAAATAAATGTAAAATACAAAAATGTTTTGCATTTTACACACTTATCAGATTTCAAGTCGAACAACAACACCAAATCTCTCAAAATGCAAAACAATAAAACAAAAATTAAAAATATGAACTCTTGAAAATAAATGATAAAATCTCCCCAAAATAACTATTTGCAATTCTGTTTCAATCCATTTAAACACAGATCTTCTGAAAAACATGCAAACATGATAGATTCAAATAAGTAAAACAAAAAGCAAAAGATCAGCAGATTGAAAGATTGAGTGCACTCTACAGTGGAGCAATCATTTTCATTTAAATAAGTCCAAATTTGGCTCACTTTTCTGCTTTTTATTCATGCCTATGCTTATTTTGCACAATGTTGCATATTTTCACGACTGCATATTGCACTACTACGATCCCCTCTAAGTAAACACCTAATGTAAATATCTTCTGCTTTTACATGCGCACACTTTCTTGTGTAAATATTTTGTGTTCGTATATATCCAAATTATTTTTATCTTTTTATCTTTTTTTAATCTTTTATCTTTACAGTCAAAATGTGTAACTGGAGTGCCACGTCCAAATTCATTTTTACAATATGTTAAACCCATTTTGCAACAATGATAATAAAGTTCTATTCTATTCTTTTCTATTTTGTACAGGACTTTCTTTCATTTTTGTGTTTTCTTATTAATCACTATAAAGACCCAACACCAATAGAGCCCTTTCCGTGTTTGTTAACAAATGTTACATAGCCAAGCTGCGTGTGCATTGTTGAAGCAGAATGGCAGAATTCATGTCAGATTATACCAGCCAATTGACTCAAAAAGATCGTAGATACGAGCAGCTCAAAATAGTACAGATGCTGCCCTACTTACGAACGGGATACGTTTCGGACAATCGTTCGTACGTTGAATATGTTCGTAAGTTGCCTCAGTGATATATTTTGTATGGAATGTATGTATGTTTAAGCTTTATATAAGTATGTTTAAGGCTCGAATAAGTAACCTGTATTGTTTCGTACAAAAATATACATTTAATAAAATAATATGCTCTATAAAGATAAATAAAGTTAAGTTAGGGTTAGGGTTTATTTTGGAAGATGAGCTTCAAGAGTTAGGCGACTTCCTCCTCCGTGGTAGAAAGTGGCCGAAAACAAGCGATCCAACCATTTTCTCAACCGCATCAAGATTTCTTATTGCACTTTCTTTTTTTTTATAACTTTTTATTTCTCACACACACTTTGACAGAGGTGTGATTCCTCCATCATAAATTAACACAAACAAAAAATATATACAATTGACATACCCATACATAACAAAAGAAACAACAACAAAAAATGTTAATAAAATAAATAAAATAAAAAATGAGGTGTTGAGACATCAAGTAAAAATTGTGTGATAAGCTTCCATCTTTTCTCGAATTGATCTAGTTTCAGTTGAAGTCTTGCAGTGATTTTTTCCATAATGTACATTTGCTTTAATTTGTCTCTCCATTGTTTTATGTCAGGGGGTTGTAGTTTCAGCCAGGACATTGTGATCATTTTCTTTGCTACCAGAAGCATAACCTTTAGTACATATTTATGTTGACCAGTCAATAATTCTTCTGGCAAAATTCCTAATACATAGGTCACCGGGTCCAACATGCTACTCCCAACCAATAATTATTTTTTTTTCTGTCTGAATACTTCTCTATAAATTTAATATTACAGGGCAATTCCAGAAAATATGCGTAAAATGTCCGACTCTCCCACAGTTACGCCAACATAAATTGGAGGTATTTTTATATTTTGAAGTGATAGGTGTATAGAAGAATCGCATTTTTACTTTCCATTCAAACTCCCTCCATGTCGGACTGCTGGTTATTTTGTGTCCCTCTTTCAAAGTTTTTTCCCATTCGTTGTCTTTTATCACTATATTAACTTCTTGTTCCCCTTTTTCCTTAACCACCATATCATCATTACTGAGATCCATTCACAGAGCTTTATACAATTTTGAGATAACCCCCTTTATTTATTGTCCTTTTGAGTATGAAATTAATAATTCCTCAACTTTAGTTGGCTCCTTACATATTTTCCCCCATTCATCATGTTTCTGGAGGTAATGCCTTAGTTGCAAGTATTTGTAAAAATCTTTTCTTGGTAGGTCAAATTCTTGTCGGAGTTGTTCGAACGATTTCAATGCCTGTCCTTCGAACACTTGGGGAATCAACATCAATCCTTTTTGGGACCATTTTTCAAATCCTACATGCATAACCCCAGGTTTAAAGTCTGGGTTTTTCGCTATTTTTGTAGCCCTATTCACATACCCTGATATTTGTATTTTTTTTTTTTGGATTGTTGACCATGTTTTAATAGTTCCCTTAATCCATTCATTCTGTATTTTTAACTTCTTCCACATCACTACTGAGATGTATGGTAACTATTCCACAGGCACATTTGGCAAGACCGCTGCTCCATGTCCACCCATATTGTATCTTTGACTGTAGTAATCCACAAAATAAGAGCTTTAATTTGTGCTGCCTAATAATAATATCTAATATTGGGTAGGTCTAGGCCCCCTTTTTCTTTAGAAGCTAAAATGGTTTTGTATTTAATTCTGTGTTTCTTATTTTGCCAAAGAAATTTTGATATCAATTTATTTAACATTTTAAATGCGGATCATAAGAGGAATAGATTGAAACAGAAAAGATAGTCTTGGTAATATGTTCATTCTAATTGTTTCTACCCTTCCGATAAGACTTAAGGGCAAAATTTCCCATGTTTCCAAATCCTTCCTTATTTCTTTCATCAACTTTCCATAATTTGCATCAAACAGCTGTGTGGAATGTGGTGTAATAGTCACCCCCAAATATTTAAACCCTTTATTTGTCCATTTGAAATCAAATCTTTCTATCACATCTGTTTAACATTTTCCTGATATCCTCATTGCTACTGATTTGCTCTCATTATTTAAATACTCAGCTACTTCTCCATATATTTTAAGGTTCTCCCACAGTGGTGGTATTGATAAAGAGGGCTCTTTCAGCATTACCAACAAGTCATCTGCAAACAGTGATATTTTATGCTCTTCTCCTCCTTCATCTAATATTCCCCCTATTTGCTCGTTTTG
This sequence comes from Urocampus carinirostris, assembly GCF_059441175.1. Taxonomy (NCBI): domain Eukaryota; kingdom Metazoa; phylum Chordata; class Actinopteri; order Syngnathiformes; family Syngnathidae; genus Urocampus; species Urocampus carinirostris. The sequence goes on from NC_142355.1 coordinate 45,331,386, forward strand.
TCTTATTGATTCTGCGAGTGGTTTTATGCTTACTGCAAATAAGAGTGGACTTAAAGAGTCCCCTTGCAGGACTTCTCTTGATATCAAAGACATCTGAACAGTGACCATTGACTCTAAGACGAGATGTAGGATTTTTATAGATTACAGTGGGACCTTGGTTATCGCGGTTAATATGGACCAAAACCATCCGCGATAAGTGAAAATCCGCGAAGTAGCGGCGCGCCTAAAACAAAAAAGATTATATATATATATATATATATATATATATATATATATATATATATATATATATATATACAGTGGAACCTCGGTTTTCGAACGCCTCTCAGTTCGAACAAATCGGTTCTCGACCAAAAATTTCGAGAAATTCTTGCTTCGTTTTTCGTTCAAAAAATCGGAGTTCGAACACCGGTACGCTAGGGGCGACGCTGAGCGGCGTACGAGTGTAGATTGCCCCCACCCCTCGCGAAGAACTGTTGTCACGGCAACGCCCACTCCTTTTCTGTTTTCGTTTTTCAAAAGCGGTGAAGGGAGTGTTCTAGCCCCTAATTATGCCTTCGAAGAAGGTTTGTGCAAGCAGCAAAGTTGCTACAGGTGAAAAAAGAGGAGTAGTGCGTATAACTATTGCATTTAAGAAAGAAATAATAGCAAAATATGAAGAAGGTGTGCGAGTTTCCCTTCTTTCAGCAATACAGCATGGCTTCTGCCGACCGGTAAGAAATCCTATTCATAATTCTTTTTTTTATCCTTTAACCGCTCACCACTTGTTGTGGGGACCCGGTGCTAAATGACATGTAAACGACCTGATTTTTTTATTTTTACACGTTCATGTTAGCGTAATCTTTCGTACGAAAGATTACGCTAACGCGAACGTACAATTAGCCTGGGTTAGCTTTACGTTAAATATTAAAGATAAACATTCAGGGTGTTGGAACGTATTAAAACAATTTTACGTTACTTTTAATGGGAAAAAACGGCTTTGGTGATAGTACAAATCGGTTTTCATACAAAGAAATGGAACGGATTATGGTCGAGAACCGAGGTTCCACTGTATATATATATATATATTTTTTTAAATTTTATTATTATTATTTTTTAGACCCGGTTAATGGGGACCAAAACCACCCGCGAAAAGTGAAAATCTGCAAAGTAGCGACGCCCCTTCAAAAATGCTTTAAAAAAAATATTATTATTATTATTTTTTAAAATTATTTTATTTTATTATTTTCTTTTTTTAGACCTGCGAAGCTCTTAACCCGCGAACGTGGAACCACGAAGTAGCAACGCCCCTTCAAAAATGCTTTAAAAAAAAAAAAATATTATTTTATTATTATTATTTTTTTTAGGCCCGCAAAGCTCTGAATCCGCGAACGTCAAAGCGCAAAGTCCCACTGTATTTTCACAAACTCTATAAACTTTTGAGGGAAGCCAAAGCTACAAGTGTTGGATGTAAAAAGCTCCATTTCACCCTATCAAAAGCTTTTTGGGCATCCAAGCTCAGTAACATCGAGGGTTGGGCTCCAGATTTTGTGCTCGAAATTATGTTTAATATCCTCCTAATATTGTTTGCACCTTGTTATACAGGAATAAACCCTGTTTGATCTGTTTTAATTAATCCTGCTATGAATTTCTGCATTCTTTTTGCCATTATGCTTGTAAGAATTTTTTAATAGTTACACAGTAAACTAACTAGTCTGTAGCTTTCACACAACATTGGATCTTTTCCTTCTTTATGCAGGACTGTTATGATGGCTTCAGACCACGATTTGGAGGGGATCTCCTTTTGTTAGCGGACAGTTAAATACTTTATGTAGTACTGGTGTTAATTCTTTCTTAAAAATTTTGTAGAACACCCCTGGGAATCCATCCGTTCCTGGTGATTTATTTATTTTTACGTTTTTTATTGTATTCTGTATTTCCTGTTTTGTAATGGGGCGAATAATTTGTAATGTATCCCCTCCTGATAGAGTTGGTAAATGTAGTTTTTCCAAAAAGTTTCGTGCCGTGCAGTTATTCAAATCTTTTTCTGAGTCATTGTATAAATCTTTATAATAATCTGCAAACGCTTCTGCAATACCTTTTGGGTTTTGCTAAACATTGTTTCGAAATAGGATGTTCTATTTATAAAAAAAAATCTGTTTGGGCCTTTTTAAGTTGGAAGGCTAGCAATCGACTGGCTCTATTGCCCATTTCATAATATCTCTGATTCACCAGGCGCAAAGCCCCTTCTGTCTTATTTGTCAAAAGTTCACCTAATTTGCCTCTGGTTGTTTTTAATACCTGCGATCTGAATTCATTTGGTGATCTTTTATGTTCTGCTTCTAGTTCCTTAATCTTATCCTCCAATTCCTTTTGACTATTTAATTGGGCCTGTTTCAGTCAAGAAGATATTTCAATTATTTTCCCCCTTATTACAGCTTTCCCTCTCTCCCATAATATTGATGGAAAAACCTCCCTGTTGTCATTAATTTGAAAATATTCTTTTATACACTGTTTTATTTCCTGTTCTACATTTTTATCTGAGAGGAGAGATACATTCATCCTCCAATACCTAAAATATGGGTTATTGTCCAAACTTAATTTTAAAGTAATTGGAGCATGGTCACTCATAGTAATATTCTCTATACCACACTCCACTACTGTATGCATATGTTGTCTTGAAATGTAAAAGAAATCAATCCTTGAATAGCTGCCATGAGGGTTTGAATAGAAAGTATAGTCTGTAGTTTGGGGGTTCTTATCACTCCACTGATCAATCAGTCCCAATTCTTTAGTTATGTTATTTAATACTCTCGACCTCTTTCTACTTGGTCCATGTACTGATGGGTACCTGTCCACTTTGCCATTTTGTACAGTATTAAAATCACCCTGTACAAGTAACATTCCCTTCGCACAATTGGTTATTACTTTGGCTGATAATTGAAAAAAATGTCCCCTTTTCTTCAATTGGTGCATAAACATTCATTATTGATATTTCCTTACCGGCCATTGACCCTATAATCATTATATATTGACCCAGATTGTCCTTCATTTCTTTTTCGACTTTAAAAGCTACCCCTTTTCCAAGTAAAATTGCTACTCCCCTTCTCTTACCATAAGAGGCGTAAAAGACCTAGTTAACCCATTCTCTTTTTAACTTCCTATGTTCAATCTCTGTCAAATGTGTCTCTTGTAACAAAGCTACTGAGCTTTGCAATGTTTTGAGTTGATTCAATATCTTCTTTCTCTTAACGGGGTGGTTCATCCCATGTACATTATATGAAACAATATTTAGATTGCTCATGTTTTATATTGAGTCCCACTGATTTACATACAAAAAATACATTAATTACTGACAACACCATTGAAAAAAACAAACAAACTAGCTAACAAACACACATATGAACCCACCTAAAAGAAAAAAAAACACACCCAAAACACAGAAACATATGTCTTCCAAGAGTCCAATCGGAGAGTTGTGGCTACCCTCCTGGAAATATGCAGTCAGTGCTTGAACAACTTTGGTACAGTTGTCCATAGTTATAACTAACTAAATATTTTAGTGTAGCTCTACACAAAAAAATATATATATATTGTTTGATTTTAAGATAATAAATTTACTTACTTCTAACTTATTGAATACTTAACAGAAAGGGTAGAAATGGTCCTTACTCCTTCACCCCAAATCAGAACTTAGCTTTGTTTTGCTCCATGAGAGCTTGTAAGTCACCTTCTGTGATGGTGGTGTTCCTTCGCCTTCCTCTCGTTAAGGTCACTGTGGTCCAGATGTTCTTCGCCAACATCCTTTGTATTCTCTCCGTATTGTCTTCTTCCACGTCGGTCCACATTTGTTTTAGCAATAGTGGTGCATCCATCAGTGTAAAAAAAATGTCTTCATTCCTGATTCGAAAAACATCTTCAGCTGGGCGGGCTATGGGGATTGTGCCTTCACGTTTTTCTCCTTTAGCTTTTTGAAGATGTCTCTTACTTGTTTCCTCTTCTTTTGAATTTCCGTGGTGTAGTCTTGATTGAATTAAACGGTTTTGCCTTCATACGTTGTCTTCTGTTTCCATGCTTCCTTCATCACGGATTCTTTGTAGTCAACGAAGCGCACGATAATCGCTCGCAGCGGTGCCGTATTACCTTGAGGCTTGGCCACCAATGAGCGATGTGCCCTCTCAATACAAAAGTCCATGTGCCCCATTGTCGGAATGTTTGACTTAACAAAGTCTGTTATGAAGCCGATTGTGTCGTTCCTCTCGGCACCCTCCGGGATGTTATGTATTCTAATGTTGTTGCGTCTTGATCTTGACTCCAAATCATCATACTTTGTTGCTAATTTGGCGACTTGTTGGAGAAAGAAGGCTGCGCTGAGCTCCAATCGCGCCGTTCGCTCTTCCATGTTAGTGTTTAGCTCCTCCATGCGCTCTACTTTTTGCTCCAGCAACACAGTCCTTTCCAAAAGCTCTTTGTTGCTTTTGTCAAGTCTTGCCATGGTTATCTTATTCTCTGGCTGCTATGTTCTTGCCTTAATTTACGTATCTCTTCAAGAATGGCCGAGTCATGTCCGCCGCTGGCCGGCACCGTCCCCTCTGCTCCCTCGTTCTTTTTCTCCTTTGCGCCAGTTACCTCAACAAGTCTCCCCTTCTTGACCATATTTTATTGAAGTGTTTTTCTTTGGTATAAGTTACAAATTATCCGCTTTCTGTCTTTCTCCTAGTAGGTATTATGTTAGTCTGTAGTTGTTTTTGCCACAGCTACTTTCCTTGCTGCCGTCTACCATATGGCGCCACCGGAAGTCCATTCTTATTGCACTTTCATTTAAAAAGAAACGTCTCGCTTCTTCCTTTCACTTTACACCAACCATATTAAATGGATGCACGAGATAGTAAACAATACAAATGTAAACGTTCTTAGTGTGCTGGTGATACAGTACAGTATGTTTACACAAAAACTAGGAAGAGGGATATTTGGATATATATTTGGCTATTTGATACTCGCTTGACCAGATCATGCCTCTACAGGCGTGGTCTTAGATATCTGATACTCCCAGTATCAGGTAATGGTCTAGAAGTTGCTAAATTTGTTATAAAGCTAGAGAAGTGGGACATTCGCGTAATGTTCTGCACTTGAGAATGCCCCTCCAATCGACATAATTACGTACAGTGAGAACATTATTTTATTAATACATAGCCTTGGATGTTTTTATTACATTCAAAACTTTATGTTATCAGATTTCATTATGGTACACAGTGAATTGGTACGTCCGGGAACTGTCCAAAATGGGACGCAGTCGTTCCATCCATTCCAAAGTTCTGAGTTACTTGGAAGACAATTTTTGCTGGGCTTATTTGATCAACACACTTTATGATAAAACCTCATCGAACAAACCTTAACCACAAACAAATGTTTTACCCTGAAGCTCTAGCAAAGCACCTAAAGCAATTTGATTGGGTGAGCAGTAGGAATTGGCGGATGGATCTATGCACAGGACCAAACATGCAGACTCGTTCTCCTCGCCCAGTGCCATCTGTACTGAAGGTAAATATGTTGTTATCCTCGTATAAAAAAATTGTGTCATTTTCACAAAATAAATTTGCTTGCAACTTGTCTTGAAACCATTATTCAAGACAAAAATGACTGACAAAATGAGCTTCAAAAATCTTTAATAACTAGGAGGGAGATACATTTTCACGTGGTTTATTTATATTGATATGGGGCATTGTGATTATTATTATTGTTTTGAGATCTTATGAAACCATCAAATGCCACACAGTAAAATAAAATGTGCAGAAGAATTATCTTGTCTGGAGAGCTAGCTTGGCGGCTTTGTTGAATTTTGTCTTAAAATATACGGTGTGGCTCTCACTCCAAAAATCTAAATCTAAATATTTTTTCTTTTGAGGCTCTTTGGGTCAAAAAGGTTAGAGAAATGATAAAACAGAAACTGATTAAAAATCGGTATAATTTTTTTTTTCACTTTTGCTAAGCTCAAATTAAGTATTGCTAGTTTTGAATACATGTGGACATACCAGGGGTCTCCAACATGGTGCCTGGGGCACCAGGGTGCTGCCTTAGGACAGCTGATGTGCTTGCAGACCTGTCCTGAAAATAGCTCATCAGTGCTTGGTCTCTATCGTTTTGTAGTAAAATTATTTTGTACTGCAGGGGTCTCCAATGGGGTTCTTGTGGGCACCAGGGTGCCCCTTCAGGACAGCTGCGGTGCCCGCGGACCTGTTTTCAGAACAGCTCACGAGTGGTAATTTTGTTTATACAGATATTTCTTCTTTTTGTGGTTGACTGAGTCTATTTAACCCCGCTTCAGATAATTAACCTGGTAAAAACGTATTAATAATAAAGAAACAACACCAAAAAAAAATAAATGTTGCTTTTGTCTTGAAAAAGGTTGGAGACCCTTGCTGTAGTTGTATGTTTGTTGTATTTCTGTGGTCATATTGTTGTAGTATTTTTAAAGACTTTTTTAACTTTTCGGAATGAAAGCAAATTATTACATTAGGTCCCTGTTCTTAAGCATTCAAATTTCATGTTTTGCAGTAAAATTGTGGCATTTTTGTATTCCTGTATTATTATTTTTGCTTTAAACGCACAAAGGCATGATGGGGAAAAAGTTGGCACCCCAAAAACATTTTTTTTGTACAGTAGGTCTTTATCTACTATTATATATATTATCATTATATATTGATCATTTTTTGGTGTGCTTGATGAAAAAGCCTGAGCTGTAGTTTTGCCACCCTGTGTTAGAGGCTTGCATGTGTGTGTGAGGGTGCTACTTTGGATGTTTCTGTTTACAAAACAGAATCACCCAAACAGGCTAGCACCTCTGTTGCTGTCATGTGGCACACTTTTTGAACTGTTAGGAAACAATGGAGGTAAGATGACTCTAACCAAGGTCAAATTTGGCAGTTTCTCAGGACCGTTGATTGGTGACTTTAACGTTCATATTAATGAGCTTGTCTTGGTCGCTGTGGATATGATTGACTTTTTTTTGTGGACAAATTGTGGGTCCATCTAGTTGTCTTGTCCTGCTTTTGTCACTGATAGCACTTGATTAGCTGCTTAGAGGAAGGGTGAAGGTCAGCAAAACAATTTAACCTCTTAACGTTCTTGTAAGATTGGCCTAAAATCCAAATCCAAGACATACCCAAAGTAAATTGAATGCTGTATTTGAACTGTTTGGAGAATATTGTCTGAAATTCTGTTCCAAATTGAAATAATCCCTGCAAGTGCTACTAACGTTGAGTAATCTGAGTTTGGAACGCACAGAAATAGATGGTTTTTATTATCGCCTAAATTTCTGCAATCAAATGTCTCTAGATGAGTGGTGCATGGGCATCTTAGCTGGAAAACGTGTGAGAAAATTGCTTGTAGCCTTACCTGGCACCTAGTAAAATTTGATCACAATCTGTAAATCTAAACATTGTATTTCACACATTTTTCTAAGGTTAGGTCTCAAACCGATACATTTGTGACTCTTGTATTTTAATCATCACACAGACCTTGCTGAAGTCGTGGGGACCCAACTCTAGCTTGTAGCTTGCCAGCTGCTCTCTTAATCATTGTCTTACATTGAAAGGAATAGCCCTCCAATTTTGTTGTCCTTTGTATAATAATAATAATAATAATAGTAATACATTGTATTTCGAAGTGCCTTTCAGGACACCCAAGGTCGCTGTGCATATAGTGGGACACAACAATAAAGCACAAGTAAAACAAGAGTAAAACAATCAAGCTATAAATAGCAAATAAAACACATTAAAGTTGAAAGGGGGCGTATTTAAGGCAGATGGTCAAGAAAGGTCAAGACTGAAGAGGTGAGTTTTGAGTCCGGATTTGAAGGTGGACAGGGTCGCAGATTTCGGAGGTCAGGGCGCAATGAGTTCTAGAGATGGGGGGCAGAGCAGCGGAAATTTCTGCTCCCATAGAGTTGAGGCGGACAGGGGTATAGTGAGATGGAGGGAGGAAGATGATCTGAGGGTGCGGGATGGCGTGGCTGTGTGAAGGAGGTTGGAGAGGAAGGGAGGGGCAAGGTTATGAATCGCCATGTAGGTGTAGAGCAGTATTTTCCAATTGATTCTATGGTCAATTGGGAGCCAGTGGAGTCGCTGAAGCTCAGGGCTGATGAGATGGCAACCGGGTTTTATGGCGATGATGCGTGCAGCAGAGTTATGGACCAGCTGAAGTTTATGGAGGGACTTTTGAGGTAAACCGTAGAGGAGGGAATTGCAGTAATCGAGGCGTGAGGTGACAAGGCTATGGAAGAGGATGGCTGTTGGGTGTGGGGTGAGGGAGGGGCATAGACAGTTGATGAAGCGCAGGTGAAAGTTGGCTGACTGGGTGATGTTATTTATATGAAAGTTAAAGGAGTGTGCTGTCGAGGATGACACTCAGACTCTGAACCAGAGGGGAGGAAAGAACTGAGGAATTATTTCCGTATTTTTCCGTATTCCGTAAAAATGTATTTGTGCAAGCTGTGATCAGTAAGATTATGTAAGTGAGAAATGTTTGAATGTACTGAATATTTACCTGATGCTGATCTTTGGATGTCAATCACTTCTTGTAGGACAAAGAAGATCTGCTGGCCTTGTCTTCAAAAGTAGGTCAAGGGATATTGTACTAGTTGAATTGCTGAGCAATGACTTGTTGTTAATAATTGTTTGAGATATAAACTTACACGGCTGTAGCCTATCCTAGCATCTCTAGAACTCCCATTTAAGAAAACTGATAGAAAACACCAAACTTCTCAGCAATTGAGCTACCTCTAATCTTTTTTTTCCATTTAGACCAAACTGCACAGTGATTGTCCTTTTGTGTAATGGAACACAATTAAAGGGGTGAGACAGCGACTTTTTGCAACTTTGAAAATAAGCTCCACCCTAATATATATATTTATATATACTGGACTGTCTCAGAAAATTAGAATATTGTGATAAAGTTCTTTATTTTCTGTAATGCAATTAAAAAAACAAAAATGTCATACATTCTGGATTCATTACACATCAACTGAACTATTTCAAGCCTTTTATTATTTTAATATTGCTAAATTTGGCTTACAGCTTAAGAAAACTCAAAAATCCTATCTCAAAATATTAGAATATCATGAAAAAGTATACAAGTAGGCTATTCAACTAATCACCTGAATCATCTAATTAACTTGAAACACCTTGCGAGGGTTTCCTGAGCCTTAAAAAACACTCAGCTTGGTTCAGTAAACTAAATCACTGCTGATCTGACTGGTGTCCAGAGGACCATCATTGATACCCTCCATCAAGAGGGTAAGACACAAAAAGAAATTTCTCAAAGAGCAGGCTGTTCACAGAGTGCAGTTTCAAAGCATATCCACAAAAAGTCTGTTGGAAGGGAAAAATGTGGCCGGAAACGCTGCACAACCAAGAGAGATGACCGCAGCCTTAACAAAATTGTGAAGAAGAGCCGCTTCCAGAATTTGAGGGAGCTTCAAAGACAGTGGGCTAAAGCTGGAGTCCAGGTATCAAAAGCCACAGTTCACAGACGTGTCCGGGAAATGGGCTACAATAGCCGTATTCCCATGGTCAAGCCACTTCTGAACTCAAGACAACGGAAAAAGCGTCTGATTGGGCTATGGAGAAGAAGCACTGGACAGTTGCAGAGTGGTCCAAAGTCCTCTTTTCAGACGAAAGCAAGTTTTGCATTTCATTTGGAAGTCAAGGCGCCAGAGTCTGGAGAAAGGCTGGAGAAGAGCAAAATCCAAGTTGCTTGAAATCCAGTGTGAAGTTCCCACAGTCAGCAATGGTTTGGGGAGCCATGTCAGCTGCTGGTGTTGGTCCACTGTGTTTCATCAAGTCCAGAGTAAATGCAACTGTGTACCAAGAGATTTTAGAGCACTACATGCTTCCATCTGCTGAAAAGCTCTATGGAGATGAGTATTTCATTTTCCAGCATGATCTGGCACCTGCCCACAGTGCCAAAACCACCAGTAACTGGTGCACTGACCATGGCATCACTGTCCTTGATTGGCCTGCTAATTCCCCTGACCTGAACCCCATCGAGAATTTGTGGGGTATAGTTAAGAAGAAGATGAAAGACACCAGACCTACAAATGCAAATGAGCTGAAGGCCGCTATCGAAGCATCCTGGGCATCAATAACACCTCAGCAATGCCACAGGCTGATTGCCTCCATGCCACGCCGGATTGATGCAGTAATCCGTGCAAAAGGATTCCCAACCAAGTACTGAGTGCATCAATGGACATTTTCAAATGTTTGATTTAGTTTTGCTGTTATAAAATTATTTTTTTTACTTGGTCTGAGGAAGTATTCTAATATTTTGAGATAGGATTTTTGAGTTTTTTTCAGCTGTAAGCCAAAATCAGCAATATTCAAATAATAAAAGGCTTAAAATAGTTCAGTTGATGTGTAATGAATCCAGAATGTATGACATTTTTGTTTTTTTAATTGCATTACAGAAAATAAAGAACTTTATCACAGTATTCTAATTTTCTGAGACAGTCCAGTATATATATATATATATATATAAAAGAGTAAATATTTAACACTGTTGGATTCACTGGAAGGTCCTGAATGTAATAAGACTATTTATATGGAGAATCGTTTTGTCAGCTGACTATCAGGGGATGTTATTAGTGAGCTATGCTGGCTTTATAGTTTTATGATATAAAAATTCTGTATAAAAATTATTATAAGGCATTCACAATCAAAAAACACAGAACATCCATCCATCTGTTATCTGCACCGCTTATCCTCAGTAGGGTCTTGGGTAATGTTCCCTCTAAGCTGCGTGTGTGCGCAATTGCGCACTACCCAGAGCTTTTGCGCGCACAAGAAAATCTAGCCAGCTCACAAAAATCAGGGCTCGAAATTGCTCATTCAGAAGCGAATTAGGTCAAAGTTACAGTGCATGAAGGTAAAAATACAAGGGTTCCCCTGACGCTATGTTCTAAATGCAGTATTTTGAAGTCAAGGTCGAAGTAGAACGAAGTTGAGTAAAGTCAGTAGAGTTTTTCGAGAACCGGCTTCTTTGTCTCGGCTCACTAAAAGGCTCCCAAACGGCTCTTCAGGTTGTTTTTGCTTCTTTCATCCCTATATGACCAAATATTATATAAAATTATACACAAAATGACTTAACGAAAGGGGGAATAGAACAAAAAATTAAAAAATACCAAAATGAAAAAGTAGTTAAAAGCTGAGAAAAAAAGAAACAAAAGGAAGAGAAAAAAGAAGGAAAAATTCTGAAAAAAGCCAGAAAAGAAAAGAAAGAAACAAAGGAAAAAACTGAATAGAGAACAAAAAGAAAAAAGTAACAGCTACGAAAAATAAACACAATGAGATTTTTTTAAAAGGAATTTTTAAAAAATTGAAAAAAACTGGGAAAAAGAAGAAAAAGTTTGTGTGCATTCAAATAATTTCCAATTATACCAAGTCAATCTTGTTGCCAACATTGTACTTCCACTAAAAAATGTGATAAAATACGGTTGTGTATCGTACTACTAATGACTTAGTTGCCACACTTGGGATTGCTGTTGCTCACTGTTGTTTCAAGCGTTGCTCACCGACTTTGTGTGAACGCTCAGACCCGTGGAAAATTAGAGGGAACATTGGTCGTGGGGGTGCTGGAGCCCATCCCAGCTATCTTCGGGCAGTGGGCAGGGGACACCATGAACTGGTTGACAGCCAGTCGCAGGGCACACAGACAGACAACTCACTCTGTCATTCCCATCTAGGGACAATTTGGACCGGCGTATATTACAGATAAAAGTATATGTTGATAGGTAGGCGTTGTTGCAATCATTCCCCTTGCAAAAACCTACACGAAGGCAAGCAAAGACCTCAGCATAAAAGACCTTAGCATGAGGAAATTAAGAATCCTTGAGAAGGGGCCTGACAACGAAAGTCATAGGTGGGAACATCTCAAAATATCACAAAGTATGTGCTAGCAGCATGATAGCGACTTAATTTAGTCATCAAAGTCAACTAAAAAGCACTCTTTTGATCAAGTGCTGGATTTCTTCCTTTGGAGGTAATGGAAAAATTAAAAATTCGTCCTTGAAAATGCTTAAAAGATGCTTGTCGCCATGAAAATGTGTATGAACCCTGGAAACAGAAAAGCAGAGAGACATGAAGAACAATGACAGGTGGATAATCACTTTATAATAAATAAGGCAGCGAGAGTCAATTGTCGAGCTCGGCCAGACGCAAACCTATTGACATTTTAGACCAGAACCAGCCTGATATTTGGTTTGGGCTTAATTGGGTTTAAGATCGTAACTCTGAAACTTGTCTTTGGGATAGTAAATCAAGGTGCTCAATGATGTGCAGGTGATGCAGGTGGTGAAGGAGCAGATCACGCGTACGCTCTCCACCAAACCAACCTCGCTGGAGCTCTTCAAGAATAAAGTCAACGCTCTCAACTACAGCGAGATCCTTAAACTGCGGCAGACCGAGCGGCTGCACCAGGAAGAAACGCTGGCCCCGCCTGTCCTGTGAGTAGCACTTTCAAAACGTCCACTTTTACACAATAAATGCACAAAGCCCAGTGTGTATAATACAGTGCCCCTAGTAGTGTAATAATTTGTTATATTTACCCGACCATAGGGTGCACTGTGTTCAAAGGCACAGTCTTGTAGCTTGTTCTATTTCTGTATTTAACACATACCGTAAAATTTGGACTTTAAGGCGCAACTGATTTGATTTTATATATAGAATATCAGGGCATATATATATATATATATATATATATATATATATATATATATGCCCTGCGATTGGCTGGCAACCAGTTCAGGGTGTCCCCTGCCCACTGCCCGATGATTGCTGGGATGGGCTCCAGCACCCCCGCGACCCTATTGAGGATAAGCGGTGCAGCTAATGAGATGAGATATATATATATATATATATATATATATATATATATATATAAGAGAGAGAGAGAGATGTATATGTGTATGTATGTACGTATACAAGTTTTATATATATATTGTCTTGTAGCTTGTTCTATTTCTGTATTTAACACATACCGTAAAATTTGGACTTTAAGGCGCAACTGATTTGATTTTATATATAGAATATCAGGGCATATATATATATATATATATATATATATATATATATATATATATATATGCCCTGCGATTGGCTGGCAACCAGTTCAGGGTGTCCCCTGCCCACTGCCCGATGATTGCTGGGATGGGCTCCAGCACCCCCGCGACCCTATTGAGGATAAGCGGTGCAGCTAATGAGATGAGATATATATATATATATATATATATATATATATATATATATATATATAAAGAGAGAGAGAGAGATGTATATGTGTATGTATGTACGTATACAAGTTTTATATATATATATATATATATATATATATATATATATATATATATATATATGATATGTATATGTGTATGTATGTATACAAGTTATGTATATGTAGATGTAGATATGGTTAGCTTAGCACGTGTGCGGCACAGTTCTGAGGTCATGAAAACGAAGTTCCTGTGTGGAGTTTGCATGGTTTTCCTCCACAGTCGGTTTCCTCCCACATTCCCAAAACAAGCATGTTAGGTTAATTGGCCGGTCCAAATTGTCCCTAGGTGTAAATGAGAGAGCGAATTGTCTGTCCCTGTGTTCCCTGCGACTGGCAACCAGTTCAGGGTGTCCCCTGCCCACTGCCCGAAGATACCTGGGATGGGCACCAGCACCCCCGCGACCCCACTGAGGATAAGCGGTGTAGATAATGGATGGATATATATATATATATATATGTATATATATATATATATATATATATATATATATATATATATATATATATATTTAGTACTGTGGTGAGGGGCCCTCTCCCCCTGGGAGGTGTGAGAATTCTCCCACCGTGGTCCGCTGCGTGTCCTAAGAGGTGACTAAAGTGGAGGGAGCGAGGGGACTGGGGTTCCTCTCTTCTCTATCTTGACCACCGTAAATTCTGGACTATAGAGCGCACCTGATTATAAGTCGCACCCTGCACTTTTTAAGAGGAAAAAAACGATTTTGTACTTACACAAGCCGCACCTGTATATAAGCCGCATGCGCCCTCATTAAAAAAATCACAAACACAAAATTTAACCAGACCCGAGTTTAGGTAACGCGATTGTAACTGAATATCCTTCATTTTAGGTACACAGTCGAAAAATCACAGCCAGCAAAATAAACAGAAAATGATACCGGTACTTAAGGTTTGCTGCAGACCGGCAGAGTCCGGGTCCCGTTGAAAGTAATCCAAAGAAAAAAGTGTATTTTTCCAAAGGTAAGGATGGGAAAAATATGTATACACTTTTGTCCACCGTGTCCACAAACATTCACCTTTACCGGGCTCCACTTCCCGTCAGCCCGCGTTTGTTACGCTCCTTCTTTTTAATTCGCCCGTCCAAAACATATCAGAATAAGTGTCCAAAATAAATACAAATAAATACCTTACAAAAAATGTACAGTTGCAAATACATATAATACATGGTTACACATATTTACAAAGAAAGACAGTGCACAGAGAAGGTTTTTAAAGCTTTAATAATAATAATAATAATATAACTTTCTTCCGGGCAGTTAATGGTAGCAACACGCTAGCAACACGCTCGCAACACAGTAAACGGGTCTGTTAAGAAAACATACCGTACTTGTAAAAATCACGGTAAACCGTCCTCATCCTTCTCCTTAGAACTGAAGCCATCAAAGTCGTCTTCCTCAGTGTCGCAAAGAAACTTTGTCATATAGACGTCGTCCCACGCTCCCATCCACTCCTGATTCTGTGCCCTCCTCTCCGTCACGCAGCAGACTGGCTTTTCCGAACCCGTTGGTGATGGTGGATTTTTTTATGCTGCCCCACGCTGTCAGGATCCACTGGCAGACTTGCGAAAAAGTTGCCTTTCGCATGCGGCCAGCTTTAGTGAAAGATTTCTCGCCGATAGTCAAGCCAAGAAGTTGCAGTCTTCCTCGGCGCATATATCCCACCGGTCTAAATCTTACCTTTTGTACTCGAGCGCCGCTGGCGGCCGTTAGAAAAATTGCATAAAAGAAGGGTGGAAAGTGGTAATACTAGGTAAACTGAATGCGAGAGTGGGTGATGGAACGGTTGAAAATGTGATTGGTAGATATGGAGTACCGGGAAGAAATGAGAGTGGGAAGAAAATTGATTGAGTTATGTGTGGAAAATGACTAACTGGGGGGAGCCCGCTCGTCCGACGACCCCAGTAGCGCGGCGCGAGACAGGCGGCCGTCCATTTCGGCAGGCGAAATGCGGCGGGCGAAATGCGGCGGGCGAAATGCGGCGGGCGAAATGCGGCGGGCGAAATGCGGTGGACGTGCGCGGGACCCCCGTAACTGTGTCGGTGTCATGCGTATCGTGCGCCCGAAAGTACCCGCGCCGTCGATGAAGAACGCAGCTACCTGCGAGAACTAAAGTGATTTGCAGCTGCGATTGGCTGGCAACCAGTTCAGGGTGTCCCCTGCCCACTGCCCGGAGATGGCTGGGATTGGCTCCAGCCCCCCCGCGACCCTAATAAGGATAAGCGGTGCAGATAATGAGATGAGATAAGATTTTTTTTTTGGTTTTTTTTTGAAGTCGGATCGTGGACGCCAAGTTATAGGAAGAGTGTGAGGGAAGAGGTGAAAATGTCAGAGTTGAATAAGGTAGAAAAGGAGAGAGAGTTTAAAGAGAGGATAGTGGAAGAGTATGAACAGATTAGTAGAAAAGAAGTGGATAGTGTGGAAAGGGAATGGATGGATGGTTTAAAGAGGCAGTGCTGAGGAGTGCGAAAGAAGTGTGTGGAATGAGAAAAGTTGGTCGAGGTATTAGAAAAAGAAGTGAATGGTGGAATGATGAGATCTCAGAGCCTGTGACAGAGAAGAGACGTGCCTTTGAGGAGTGGCTGCAAGGTAAGAGTGGTAATGCGTATGACAAGTATAAAGCAGACATGGCCAAAGTCCGGCCCACAGGCCAAATGCGGCCCGTGGTCAATTTTCATCTGGCCCGCAGCCTCCGTCAAAAAATCAATAACCCCTGGTCCGCGTGTAGAATTATGTACCGGTAATACATTGAGCAGCAGCGCTGTTACATGTGTTGTAGAGAAAACGTAGGTTATGATCTGAGAGAAACCTTCTCATATGTGGATAAGGAAAATGGACAGAAGCCAGCGTCGTAGGAGGGAGACGAATTTATTGATGCGTCAATGAAGGTCTCGGAAAAGCTCCAGGCATAACATCGCTTTTTGTACACCCCAAAAGGCGGTTCGATATCACGTATTACTTAAAGGAATTTTGTTTTTCTCGTTCTTTGTATCCTTATAAGGAGACAAGGAGATGGCTTCTCCAAACAATCTGACGTCAGTGTATACAGATACCTTCATTCCTTGCACAGTGTATACAGAGACTCGCACTCTATCTTCAAGCAAACTTAATTGTCTGCCAAGAATTTCCCGAACTGAGTTTTTCACTGACGTCAGTGTATGCACAAATGCAAGTCTATTTACCACAATCCCCCCTTTGGGAGGACCACCTCCCATTCTGAACAGAAATTAAAATCGAAAATGAATACAGAGTAGTGGCAAAGTATTACAAATCATACATATCAATACACGGACAGAGTTTACGCGAATCAAAAATAAAATAAAATTCTGGCGGTCAGCCTGCTGTGATTATTCTAACTTTCATTGTTCATGTTTCAATTACAAAAACCTCCGACACTCCAAACACCTGATTTGAACATTTCAACCCATGCACCAGTCTCCCTACGCATTTTATCTTTATCCGTACATACTGGATTATACACGTAGAATAGTTGTTCAGTACATGATAAGGTATATGTATATATGAACCGATAAGTGATAAAAGTGATTACAACAGTGCAAACTCCCGGTTATAGTTGTTGATATATTCCAATATATACGTGCATGATTAGATAGTGATACAGTATACATATTGGCCTTAGGCCTGACCCCCGTAAACACTTCGAAGAACGTGCTTCGCCGTATTCGTCAGCGGGTGTCGTGAAGTCAGATGTCGGAGTGGGGGATCATCCCAGCAGGCATCACGCTCGGTTTCCATGCAGCCCGAAACCCGGACGCGACGACGCATCCCGACCATCTCAGTCAGCAGCTTGCTCCCCGGCAGTGTGACATACCAACAAAAGAAACACAATCAGAAACCAATATATATTTGTAGCCGTTATTCCTAGCGCTATATAGTGTGTTGCGTGTTTAACAATAGTGCTACTTGATATTGTATTTGGTCCAGATCATCATATGTGTCTCTTTCCGCAGATGCTCCATTATTTAAAGTAATATAGACTCACTGTTAATGTTGCCAGATAAACTTCAAGGCGTTGAATTTAGTTGAGTCATCTGCTCCTCCTCACTAAGGAATAAGCTTGGGTATTCAATCACTAACTGTGCTAATTGAGCTTCTGCCACCTTAGTATTAGCAACTACTGTCATTTGTTCTCCAAAAGTCTTAAGCATTCCTCTTTTAAGAATAGGTATGGCACAGAAACACAACAAACACATAATTATTACGACAGTTAGTACAAGAATTCCCCCTTTCGCTAACAGACCACCCCAGTACCCAAATGTAGACGAGAACCAATCAAAAGAGATACTGTTCTTTTCAGTATTTACTGTCACTTCATTGCTCAACTCACGAATCTTTGACAGTGCCTTTGTGAAGCTCCCTGCTGCGGCTGTATTTAAAGGTATATAAGTACAGCATTCCTCCTTTATCATATGACACACGCCTCCTTTACTGGCCAAGAGAAAATCGAGGGCCTGACGATTCTGCCAGGCCATCCTAGATGTCTCATGTAATTGCTCTCCTATTGCACTAAAGGCCTCGTTAGTGTAATTAATAAAACGTTGTTGGTTGTAATAAATGTAATTAATCCATTCTGCGTTCTTATCCGGAGTTATCCAGATAAATATCGATTCTAATCCAGACTTAATTTCATTCCTAGCTTTAAATTCCTCTGGAATTCCTCTCGGTTGTCCGATGGCATCTAGAAATACTCGTCCATCCGGAAGATATGCTCTCTTAACTCTGGCTTCCCTGGAAACTCTTAGTAGCTCATAAACCCCTTCATACATTATATGGACCGGTACTTTCATTCTCACAAGTGTACACAATCCTGCCCAATTTCGTGGACGCTTGCTCCTTAAATAGTCA
Source organism: Urocampus carinirostris (assembly GCF_059441175.1). Lineage (NCBI taxonomy): Eukaryota > Metazoa > Chordata > Actinopteri > Syngnathiformes > Syngnathidae > Urocampus > Urocampus carinirostris. The sequence continues at coordinate 45,349,565 of NC_142355.1, forward strand.
CCTCCACACATCCAGTAACTGTCTGCTATTGCGACTGATTGATCCCTCAAATAACGTATGTCTGGAATTGTCATTGTTACATTTTCGCATGTCTGATCTTGCTCACCCGGATTTTCAAACCATACTGGTTTATCTGGAAATAAAGGATACATATTTGCGTGTGGAAACCAGGATATAACCCAAGTTGTCTTACACTTCACTGTCGTGTTTCCTACCTCGTGTCCATCTATGCCCTTGTGGCTATATCCACCACTTGCATAACATTCATACTCAGCAGTTCTATCTACCCGATATCTTTTTGGAGGGACTTTGTGGTCCGTTGATCGTTGAAATTCTCTAAACATCCTATACCTAATTTTCTCAGGTGTCCCCGATAGCCTTGGATAATAATGTCCACCTTTTGCACCAGAAATAAATCTACATTCTATCGTACACATTGGCAGCGGAACTGGCTTAACTATAACTATTTGTGAAGCAAATCTTGGGTCTTTGCAAATCCGTCGCTGCTCCTCTGCACACGTCTTCATATTATGTTTTTCTGGAATTACAATTAAAACGCCTGGTGGCGCCGTCGAGCATGCTATACATTCTTCATCTGTCATGACTCTCGCAGTATACCATAACCATCTATACCATGTGTTGTACTTCGCGTTTTCCCACCCAAGTTCGTCCGTTGGGTTAAAACTTTTTGGCCTATAGTCACTAACGACCAGGCGACTGTCCTGACTGCCAACTCCACCATCCGCACAATAGTCTTCGTAGGCCATACTTTTTTGAGGATTAACTTCAATTGGCTTACCCACTGTATCATTTTGAGTTTCTACTTCAATTGGTCGTTTTATTGTAGGAGTCACGGTTACCCCCTCGTTTAAATGTGATTGCTCTGGCCGTTTAACCTCTGTAACATTTTCCTGTATTTTACGAACTACTAGTGTACTCATTTTCGGCCGTTGGCGTGTTGTAACCTCACCCTTTGGTGTTGTTGCCTTGGGTGTAGATTTCTCAGATTTTGGGTGTGTTGTTACCGTCGGTATCATCTCTTTAGGTGCTGGAGTGACCCACAAACTAGACCACCAGCTGTTAAAGCTTGGCTTGTTATCCGTTACCTTAGTCTGTACTGTTGTTAACATATTTGGTTTTCGGTATACAGTCGGCACTTCGGTTGGTTCCACGTCTCTCTTTTGTCGGATTAATCCCATCGTACTCGGGATTTTAGTACTTCCAATTTGTTTTCTATTACGAATTGTACTTTCCAAATTTTCAATTGTTTTAGCATGTTGTATAGTAGTGTCACACTTAACCGGGCTGCTGTCTCTTTGATGCGTCATGGTCTGCAACTGCATCGTCGCTGTCGGGATCTCCGGCTGCACTTCTGGATCCGCAATTTCCATTCGCCGCTGCGATTTCTCGAGCTCTGCTCCTAGTAACAACCATATTAGACAATTTATTATCACACACAGCTTTGTCATCCACATTTTGTTATCCTAATTTAACGTTACTGCCCTGTTGATCTTGCTTGGTCTCGTCGACGGTGGCAGCGCGAGCCTTGGTACAGTGGTTTAGATGGTACCAGGTTGAGCTGCCCTCGACCTGGACAGCGGTCGGCGTTGCCCTTACGACGGTGTACGGTCCCTCACGCCTCGGTTGGTTCCACTTTCGTCGAAACACCTTGATGTACACGAGATCTCCTGGGACCACCGTCCTCTCGAATGGTTGTTCGACCTTGGACTCTTGCCTCTTCACCTGCAGGTAGATGGCCTTCTGGATAGCCGTCAATTGTCTCATATAGTCTCTCAGTTCAGTTTGTAGTTGCTCAAGCGGCGGCCCTTTATAGGGACCTCTCAAATGCGGCGCTGGCATTGGTCTGCCTGTTAGCATTTCATGCGGTGCTAAATGTGTGATCCGATGAGTTTGCATACGATAACTCATCAACGCCAATGGTAGCGCATCTACCCAGTTTAGCTTAGTACTTGCACAGATCTTGTTTATCTTTGATTTTAATGTTCCATTTACTCTTTCCACCATTCCTTGACTTTGTGGGTGATACACCGCACCCAACCGTTGTTTAATGCGTAGTTTTTGTAAGATGCCCTTCACGACTTTTTGAACAAATGCCGCACCGTTATCCGAGCTTATTTCTGACGGTATGCCAAATCGCGGAATAACTTCTCTAATCAAAAACTTAATTACTGTTTCCGCACCTAGATCTTTTGATGGCACTGCTTCCACCCAACGACTAAATCGGTCGATCACGACGAGCATATATCGTTTTCCTTGGACTGTCTTTATCATGTCTACATAATCAATTACTAAATGCTTAAATGGTCCCAGTGGGACTGGCACAAAGCCAATCGGTGCCCGTACACACTTCCTGATGTTTCTTTCTGCACAGATTTCGCACTGGTTGAGCACTTCTGTGGATGCACAGTCACTTTATCATCACCATTGCTGTTTTCACCGTCGTCGTCATCCTCACTTCGTCTACCGTGGCCTGCAAATACGGAGACCAGTAACCTTGTTTTTTCAGCTTCTTCACAACTTCTCCCCTTGCACAATGGTCGATCGTGTGCACGTCTGATATCAACATAGTCAGCAGTGACACTGGAGCAATAATCAGTCCTTCATGCGATCTCCAAAGTCCCTTATCATCACAGGTAGCACCCCTCTCTCTCCACAGTGTCTTTTCGCTCAGGCTCGCTTCGCCTTGAATCAGGATTATATCGTCTGGCGTTGCCATTGGTTCTAGTGAAACCATAGGAGCGAGGACAGCAACTTTGCTTTTTGACACTTCTTTGGCTGCCTCATCCGCTGCATTGTTCCCACGTATCACGGCATCATCTCCTCTTCTGTGTGCCTGGCACTTGATGATGGCCAATTTTGATGGTAACATCATAGCAGACATTAGTTCCGTAATTTGTTGATTATGATGAATTGGGCTCCCATCTGATTTTTTAAATCCTCTCTGCTTCCAAACGGTTCCAAAATGATGGCAAACTCCATGCGCATATGCCGAGTCGGTGTATATGTTTGCAGTTTTTCCTCTTGCTAGCTTACACGCTTCTGTCAAGGCTTTTAGTTCTGCACACTGAGCCGAACATGGCTGTTCACATTTCTCTGCTTTCTGCGTCACATATTGCTCAGCTTCTTGCCTGACAACTGCGTACCCAGCATGATTTCCCCGGTAATCTCGGAAGCATGATCCATCAACGAAATACGTCAGGTCTGCACCCAGTAGCGGAATGGACTCCAAATCCGGTCGCAACCTGGTGTACTTCATTGTGTCCGCAACGCATTCGTGTGCTTCACCCTCAAATTCAAACGGTATGGTGTTAGCTGGATTTGTTGTATTACATCTTTTCAATGTAATGTCCGGATACGTCAACAGTGGCATGAACTGTAGACATCTGGCCTGAGTGACAACAAACTTGCCTTGATTTATCAGTTCTGAAATCTTGTGATGGGTGTAAATTATCACTGGATAGCCCATAGTTACTGTTGTGGCCTTCTCATATGCATAATGAACTGCAGCCAAGCCTTGGTAACATGGCGGCCATCCTTGCACCACATTGTCAAGTTTGGTGCTGTAGTAGGCAATTGGCTGTTTTTGTCTGCCACTGCACGTCTCTTGCATTAACACAGCTGAAGCATACATATTGTGTCGATTCGCTACGTACAGCAGAAATGGTCTTGTGCAGTCCGGTGTTGCCAGAGAAGGCGCTCTTTGCATTTCTTGTTTGATATTTTCGAAAGCATCCATTGCAGTGTCTGTCCATTGCAATTTTGCTCGTAGCATCGTCGTTCCTGCTTCTTTCATCCAGTCCCTCAATGGGTTGGTCTTCCATGCCTAGTCCTCAATCCACTCGGAACTGAATCCCGTCATTCCAAGGAAGGTCATCATTTGTCCGACCGTTTGAGGTTTCGGAGCTTTGCTGACTCCCTCGAGCTGCTCTGGTGTCATTGCAATGCTCCCTTGTGAAATGAGTCTTCCCAGATATTCCACTTGCGGCTGACAGTATTGTAGTTTGGCTTCTGAAGCCTTGTGTCCTGTTTCAGCCAGTCTTTGTAGGACTCTGATCGAGTCTCTATGACATTCTTCGAGCGTTGCTGAGCAGATTAGCAGGTCGTCAACATATTGTATCAGTGTACTCTCGATGTCTTGGCCTTCCAGGTCATTACGCAGTACTTGGTTGAACATATGAGGACTATGCTTGAAGCCCTGTGGCAACCGTGTGTAACTGTATTGTTTCCTTCGGTATGTGAATGCAAAGAGATACCATGAGTCTTCAGATAACGGAATGCTGAAGAATGCTGAACAAAGATCAATTACTGTGAAGTACTTTGCGTTTGGAGGCACATTTGTGAGGATAGTACTTGGATTTGGAACTTCAGCTGCCCAATCTTGGACAACTTCATTTACCGCTCTCAAATCATGTACCAATCTATATTTAGACTTGTCCGATTTGAGAACTGGAAAAATCGGAGTGTTGCATGGACTTTGCATCTCAATTAGTACTCCAGCCTTGAGCAGTCCGTCGATCGTCTTTTGTATCCCTGCTTCCGCTTCCGGCTTATTGCGGTCGAAACGGCAATTTCGTTCCCCGTTTCAGTTGTATTTCAGCTGGATTTGCTGATTTCACCAATCCAACATCGGTGTCATGATTTGACCACACCTCCTTCGGAACATGGTTCAGCATTTCTTGTCTCAATACGTCCTCTTGTTTTTCTTCATCTTGAACAGCTTGTGTCGCCTCTGGTATGGTAACCACCCAAGGTTTCGCATCCATTTTCATTTCACATGGTATTCTCACCATACCATCTTCGTCTGAGATTGTCATTTTCGAATCTTCAGTCTCAATCCATCTCACGCTCTTTGCTGCTTTCACCATGGGACCTAGGTCTTAAGATTTGAATCCTTTGTTGACTAGTAATGCAATATGTGGTTCCGATTCCGGCACTCCGAACCACTGCGACGTGAAGTCATTTGGTTTGATGTTTAGAGCTGCACCCTGATGGCCAATCAGGAGGCAGTCGACCAAAACTTCTACTGTGATGTTCTTTGTCTGTTTGTCCCATATTTCCTCGTAGACCATACTGCAGGACGAGTCATGATACATAGTGCAATGATACTCTGTCGTTGGTTTGAATGCCTCTGGTAGCTGTATTTTGATGACAGGTTCCCATACTTTCATAATTTTATTTACAGGTTCTTGTAGATTTCCCAACCAATAGACCTTTGCGCCTTTGCTTTGTTGTAGCATTTGATTCTTGAGTCCAATCCTGTCCAGATACACCCCGTCAGGAGTGCACCACAATTTGACTCCAAGCTTACACAAAGCGTCTCTTCCCAGCAAATTTACTGGCGTTTCTTCTGACACAAGAATGGGTATCATAATTTCACCCTCTTCAGTAGAGATTTTCACTGGGTCTGTCATTGGAATGGTTTGTTTTGATCCCGAGAATCCTATTGTTCTTATGAATTTGCCGGACATGGGGAGGTTCGAGGCATACTCTGAACTTATGCAGGTATATGTAGCTCCGGTGTCAACTAGCATTGGGATTTTGTTGCCTTCAATTTTGACCTGGATTATTGGTTCCCTGCCAGTTTCCCCTGCATGAATTGTGAATTGGGCCTCCCCCACAGGATTCTCTGGGCCCCCCTAATGCCAATATCTTGGACCTGAACCTGGAGATCCTCTTCCTTGTCTTGACGGGCCCCCCTTTGTTCCTCTCCATCCCCCTGGACCGGCTGCTGAACAGTTTCGTGCAAAGTGACCAGGACCCTGACATTTCCAGCACACGAGCACTTGGCCTGTGGGCGCGTGCCCGTTCCTTCTTGGGGCACCTCGACCCCAGGCAGGCATCTGGCCCTGTACTGCTCCGTAGGGTTGCCGGCCAAATGGCTGTTGCTGATAAACATTAACAACCGGAAGTGGTTGCTGGGTTGATGGAGCGATGGGCGGCGCCGTCACGCTTGCCTGGATGGTTTGGTCCAGTACAGGTGCTTGAGTCTTCAGTTTAACTTTATTCTGCAGGTCAGAGAGCTGCATCTGTGAGTTTCCGTTGTTCAGCTTTTTCTAAGTCCTGCTGTCTTTGCTGATCCTTTCTGAATCTCTCAATGGCGTGGACAACATGGTCACGGAACTCCCTGTATGGCATTGAGGTTAACCCTACGGCATCTTCCAGCCTACTCTGAACTTGTATTGGCAGGGCTCCAATGACTGCATTGCGAAACAGAGTCGAAAGTATAGGGCTGTTCTCCACTTCTTCCTCTGTCTCCTGTTTCCATCGTTTGAGCTGTCTGCCGATGTATGAAGCTGGATTCTCAGTTTCGCCGAGAGTCTCACCTTTTAATTCCTTTGGATCAATCTTGGCAGGGTATTCATCCCGTAATGCTCTCCACACCACTGCACGGTAGGCGTTAAATTCAGTTCCATCCGCCATCACATCGATCATCCATCCATTGTTGCTATGGCGCAAAATATTCTGCATCGTTGAGGCACCTACACATTGTGCCAATACTGACTTGATATCGCCGATGGCTAGCAGCTTGCCAATAGTCTCTTCTTCAAACCGTCGAATCCACTTCCCAGCACCTTCATGTATGTCTGGCAATCGGGAAATCAGACCCGTAAGGTCGAGCGTCTGCCAAGGGATGTACTGACCTTTGTTTCCCTTGATTAGAATTGGAAACTGACCAGGGTCTGTATACCTCTCTGGCGGCCGGATATTAGGCCTATATCTTAGGTCGTAATTTCCAGTCGCAATCATTGACGGTCCAGGTCTTTCACCGTCCTCCCTTGCCTCAGCTCTTGCCTGAAGATTGTCTATTTCTTCTTCCAATTCTCTGATGGTAGCTCGGACCGTACACTGTTGTTCTTGTTCCATGTTCTGGCTTGTTTGACGGACACCTCCGGTTCCCATGTCGACCCAAAAAGATTCACCTGACTTTCCCTTGACCGTTTCATTTCTTTCCGCATAGCAGTCGAGCGGTTCCCTGCATTCCACTGTGTCGAACTTTCTCTCCGTGCTACAATGCTTTGGGATAGGAGGATGTTGAGGACTTGTTGGTGCGTTCCCTAAGTTTTTTGTTGGCAATTTCATCTCGTCTCCTTCTCCATCATACTTGAAATCCCCATTTATTTTCATTGTTCCGACCAAAGTTGGATACAACCCAGCTGATCCAGTTGTCTTTTCAGCATTCAATGATTTATCTTTTAGTCGAATCAGTCCTTCCCTAATTTTCTCTCTGTAATGCACACCTTCAGTCTTAAACAGCTTCAAAATCTCCTTTTCTGTGTTCCTCTTCTCTTGTCGTTTCTTGTTATTTTTTCCAGATTTGTAGTCCATAATCCTGACTTCCATGACATCACAAGAGTATGTATCGAACGTACCACCTTTCGGCCACGCAGGTTGAAGATCCTTCGTCCTCTTCTCCCACTTTTGTGACACCTTTTCAATCTGCTCGGCCTTGTCCGGATGGCGCAATCCCAAAAGCTTCACTGGCACAAGAATGTTCATAATTATTCAATTAATGTCACTGACCTTGCTTTTGCAAACTTAGGCTGATTTGGACGCGTGTCCTGATTTTTCCAAACGAGGGCGCTGTTCAGGCTCAGAATGGGCGGGGGGGGCCTCTTCTGCTCGCACGTCTGCTTCTGCTCAGACACAAACAGTTCATTCCAGCTCAACCCCTTTCATGAATATTCATCTTAGGGCGGACCCAGCTCCTCCCACTTGAGTGGCCCTCTTCGCACACGAGTCTTCAACTTCAGAGCGTCAGAGTGTTCAACGGAAACAGATCTCAAATTCACAGCCACACGTAGACGGAGCGCTCAATGAGTCTTTCACCTTAATTTATATCCCAGTACCGTAAGTTTTTCATATCTATCTCATACACCAATCGCGCAGTACTTTTACCTCCTGTTCTCACTCACTAATAAGCCCATTCTGTGCTTTTAAGTTCCTCTATCACCACTACGTCCTTGCGGGCGAGGAAAAGTAATCACTCCACTCTTCATTTATCTTTCCAAGACCCCCTCCGTAAGTCAAACAACTCAAACATAACGTTACATAAAGTAAAGGAGAGAAAGACGGGGGAAAGACGGGGGTGGGGTGGGGGTGATCGGAGCGTGTGCTCAACTCACACAGGGAAAGACGGAGACGGGTGGCGGTAAGCGGTGGGGGCGAGAATAACCCACAAAAAGCAAGACACTCTAACGCACATACAAGACCGTAAAATGTAAAAGAATACACCTGTTAGCGCAAGCCTGACTCATGTCACACACACATTCTTCGTATCGCTTGTTCTATGCGAATATATCTTAATAATACAACATCTGATTAACTGCTCATTTTTCTAACGGCGGTATAACCTCTCAGATTCTAGAAAATTGCGAGTTACTATGCACCACACTTCTTTTTAAGCGTACCTTGCACGGCAGCCTCACAAATCCTAGGGAAACACATAAAACATGCCCCGTATTAACCATATATAGATCGTCTACTCTCGAACTGACACTTCAGCAAATGATGACGTCTCATCACCGCTATTACACAGATCTCAAGACAATCATAAATATACAAATACCGACGCCGCTGCACCTTTTATCCAGGTAAATTATTCTTATTTCTTTTTCACGCAGCCATGTCCCACAAAAAACAACAGGATTCTCTGAGCATAGAATTCCCGTCGGACACAAATCTCAACTCAGTCTATGTATCTCATCCGTCCAAACTTGGGCCTGACTATAGACGGAATCCACGTGCACGAATTTTCATAATTTAGCTCCCACGTCGCAGGCTCCCAGTCTCACACGAGCAAACCGAAATAAGAGAGGAAAAAAACTTCTCTTACCTCGACTGCTCATCCGAGACGGACCGCTTTTCCTGTGCCAATACCACGTTGGGCGCCAATAATGTTGTAGAGAAAACGTAGGTTATGATCTGAGAGAAACCTTCTCATATGTGGATAAGGAAAATGGACAGAAGCCAGCGTCGTAGGAGGGAGACGAATTTATTGATGCGTCAATGAAGGTCTCGGAAAAGCTCCAGGCATAACATCGCTTTTTGTACACCCCAAAAGGCAGTCCGATATCACGTATTACTTAAAGGAATTTTGTTTTTCTCGTTCTTTGTATCCTTATAAGGAGACAAGGAGATGGCTTCTCCAAACAATCTGACGTCAGTGTATACAGATACCTTCATTCCTTGCACAGTGTATACAGAGACTCGCACTCTATCTTCAAGCAAACTTAATTGTCTGCCAAGAATTTCCCGAACTGAGTTTTTCACTGACGTCAGTGTATGCACAAATGCAAGTCTATTTACCACAATTAAGTGCTGCCATCTAGAGGCTCAAATAGGAACAGCAAATTAGTATGTGAGGCCCCCCAACTTTCTAAAATGGCGGCAATTAACAAAAGGAGGAACGTTGACTGCGAGGGCCGACGGTTCAAGGATGTTTGGAAATTGGACTGTTTCTTCACTGAAGTACGTAACAACTGTGTCTGCCTCATTTGTAAAGAGACAGTGGCCGTTTTTAAAGAGTTCAATGTGAAGCAACAGTACCAAACAAAACATGCTGACGCATATGACAAGATCACAGGTAATGAACGCAGCGAGAAACTGAAATGTCTTGAAGCTAGCTTAATCTGTCGCATAGAAGAGTTGTGGCAAGCGCCCTCTTCTATGCGACAGTGTGTTGGGGAGGCAGCGTCAAGAAGAAGGATGCCTCTCGTCTCAATAAACTGGCTAGGAAAGCGAGCTCTGTTGTGGGCAAAGAGCTGGACAGCCTAACAACAGTAGCTGAGAGACGGGCACTGGAAAAGCAGCGGTCAATCATGGACAATCCATCGTATCCACTACACAGCATTATCTCCAGACAGAAGAGCAGTTTCAGCGACAGACTGCTGTCACTGTCTTGTACTATGGACAGATTGAAGAGATCTTTTCTTCCTCATGCCATGAGGCTCTTTAACTCTACCCGGCAGAGTAAAAGCCCACATTAAACCACACCACCTACATTGCATATTACCGAATTTTATTGCGATATTTATTCTGTGTAGCACTATTTAGATATACTATATAACACGCTACAGTGGGCATTTGCACGTCACACTCGGCGCGCCATCGATGACTGGCAAACAAAGCGGATTAGCAACACTAATAAGTAACAAAGTAAGTGAAGAAGGAGGGAAAGCTGTAAAACTCCATTGCATCATTCATCAGCAAGTTCTGTGTGCTAAACATCTCCGATACGAACATGTTATGGTAACGGTGAAAAAAATCAATTAACTATATTCGCTCCAGAGCGCTATGCCACTGTCAGTTCCAACAGTTTTTCAGCGAGATTCATGCGGAATATGGAGATGTTGTCTAACACAACAACGTGAATGGCTCAGTCGGGGTTCTGCACTGACACGCTTTTACTCACTTAGGCAAGAAATCGGTGAGTTTTTGGCTGAAAAAGGACAACCTATAGGAGAACTAAGTGACCCTATTTGGCTGGCTGATTTAGGGTTTCTAGTTGACATTACAAAGCATCTTAATGTCCTCAACACCAGTCTCCAAGGACCAGATGCAGTCATAAGCCAACTATATTCACATGTCAAGGCCTTTGGAATCAAGCTGCAATTGTTTGAAAGACACCTGTCGTCGACCCAGCCTAGCACTGCACACTTTCCAGCGCTGCAAGAAATCACGGCCAGATTCTCACAGAGCGATGTAAGTGTGCAAACAAGGAGGTACGCGTCAGATATTTCATCTCTGGCTGAAGAGTTTAGGACTTTGCAGCAATCGAGAAGGAGATCACTCTTTTTTCCTCACCTATCTCCGTGGACACAGATTATGTTCTATACCATTTGCAGCTGGAGGCCGTTGAGCTGCAGTCTGACGCAGAGATCTGCGGTCAGCACCAGCAGCTTACTCTTGCCAACTTTTACCGACAGCTGAACAAGGACAGGTTTCCAGAGATTCGAGCATTTGGTAAGAAAATGCTAAGCTTGTTTGGGTCGACGTATTTCTGTGAGAAGACATTCTCGGTTATGAACTTAAATAAGAGCCATGTGAGGACACGGCTATCGGACTCTCACTTACAAGACATCTTGCGCATCAATACTACTGCCATTGAGCCAGACCTGGCCTTTGTCCTGCACTCCAGATCTCAGTTTCACCCATCACACTAATGCGGACAAGTCATTGTTTTTCATTGAGGGGGGTTATGTTTGTTTATTATTCTGGAGTGAAAGCCTGCAGGGTTGGAGTGTAAGGTACACCGCTAGTGCGCACATCACCAACGCTCGTCCTGTCCCCGTAAGCGAAAGGGAGATAGAGGTGTGCCAATCACCATTTATAGTTACTGTCATATTTTAAATAAGCCCTGCACCTGTTGAGATGACAATTTCTCTGTTATTGTGTAAAAAATTCTGTATATATTAAATTGCCATGGTGAGATATTTCGTTATGTTTCGAATGTAGTTTGCACCCAAGAGTACAATAACTTCTCTTCAACTGTTACAAAAAAGTTAATTAAAGTGTTAAAAAAGTGAAGTTAATATATATATATATATATATATATATATATATATATATATATATATATATATATATACACAGTAAGACATCGGTTATCGCGGTTAATGGGGGACCTAAACCACCCGCGATAAGTGAAAATCCCCGAAGTAGCGGCGAACCTTCAAAAAAAAACTGTTTTTTTTTTTTTTTTTTTTTTAATTATAATTTTTTTAGACCCGGTTAATGGGGACCAAAACCACCCGCAAAAACAGAAAATCTGCAAAGTAGCAACGCCCCTTCAAAAAAGAAAAATGTTTATTTATTTTTATTTATTTTTTTATTATTTTTTTTTATTATTTTTTTTTAGACCCATTTAATGGGGAGCAAAACCACCGCAAAAAGTGAAAATCTGCGAAGTAGCGACGCCCCTGCAAAAGGAAAAAGAAAATCATCTCATTATCTACACCGCTTATCCTTATTAGGGTCGCGGGGGGGGGTTGGAGCCCATCCCAGCCATCTCCGGGCAGTGGGCAGGGGACATCCTGAACTGGTTGCCAGCCAATTGCAGCTGCAAATCACATTAGTTCTCGCAGCGAGCTGCGTTCTTCATCGACGCACGAGCCGAGTGATCCATTACTAAGAGTCGTACAGCTGGCCCGGGACGATCGGAGACAAATTCACGACAGGGTTTATACTTGCGCCGTACCGCGGGTGCCGTTTGGTCGCACCCGCGAGCGAGCCCCTAACTCGCGGTGCTCGTCCAGTTCAGGGTGTCCCCTGTCCACTGCCCGGAGATGGCTGGGATGGGCTCCAGCCCCCCCGCGACCCTAATAAGAATAAGCGGTGCAGATAATGAGATGAGATTTTTTTTTTTTTTTTTTTTTTTTGAAGGTGCGCCGCTACTTTGCGGATTTTCACTTATCGCGGGAGGTTTTGGTCCCCAATAACCGCGATAACTGAGGTCCCACTGTATGTGTGTATATATATATATATATATATATATATATATATATATATATATGTATATATATTTATATATACGGGCAGCACGGCGGGGCAGTGGTTAGCGCTTGTGCGGCACAGTTCATGTCATGGGAAACTGTCGTGGGTTCAAATCCAGTTCCAGACTTCCTGTGCGGAGTTTGTATGTTCTCCCCGTGCTTGCGTGGGTTTCCTCCGGGCACTCCGGTTTCCTCCCACATTCCAAAAACATGCATTTCAGGTGGATTGGCCGGTCCAAATTGTCCCTAGGTGTGAATGAGCGAATGAGTTGTCTGTCCCTGTGTGCCCTGCAATTGGCTGGCAACCAGTTCAGGGTGTCCCCTGCCCATTGCCCGGAGATGGCTGGGATGGGCTTCAGCCCCCCCGCGACCCTAATGAGGATAAGCGGTACGGATGATGAGATGAGATGAGATATTTATATATACATATATATATATATATATATATATATATATATAAATCATGCTTTGTGATTTCTGGATTTTTCTTTTTAGTGTATCTCTTACAGTGGACATGCACCTACGATGTAACTTTCAGACCCCTCCATGATTTCTAAGTGGGAGAGATAGCAAAATAGTAGTCTGTTCAAATACTTATTTTATTCACCGTATATATGTAAATATCTGTAGTGTGCATATAGCAGGTAAAATTTATCCAATCAAGTTTTTAAGTGGATAAACTGAGCCCATTTTGGTGAAAATGTTTCACTGATTACTTTATTCAAGTTTTCATTTGGTAGGTTATGTATTTAGAAGGTACAATTTATTGAATCTTGGAGGATCTTTGCTGGAAATCCCCTTGACCTGTACAGGTTATGTTTTCTAATTAAAATGCTTTTAAAATGGGAATGATCGTGCTTTTGCAGTGAACTGAAAGAGCGTCTCAAACCTGAGCTGCTTGAGTTGATCCGCCAGCAGAGACTCAACAGGCTCTGTCAGGGGACCCTCTTCCGAAAGATCAGCAGTCGGCGCAGGCAAGGTAAGCGGAGCTCGGGTAGGAAAAACAAAATAAACTATAAATAAAAACATTCAATATACAATAAAAAACATACCTGTCTCCCTCCCAGAATTTCATATACACTTACTCACACACCATGTTTGTGTAAGAGAAGATGCTAAGACACAAATAGGTTTGAAAAAACATGTGAGGCCTGCACCCCATTACACAAAAACACCAGGGTTGGGTAGGGTTACTTTAACTGGATTACTTTCAATTACTTTTGGATTACTCCAATACCAAATATGCTAATAAAAGACAAAAGAAACTAAATATGAATAAAATTACTAAATTTTGTGCAGGCTTGGGGAGTAACGGAATCCATGGATTTATTTTAATTTAGTTTCTGTTGCATTCCATGTTAGTTTTGCCGGAGATCAAAGCCAGGAGAGAAAGCTTACCATGTGTTGTGAGTCATAATTTTATTCATATTTAGTTTCTTTTGTCTTTTATTAGCATATTTGGTATTGGAGTAATCCAAAAGTAATTGAAAGTAATCCAATTAAAGTAACCCTACCCAACCCTTAAAAACACAAAACACACACACACACACACATCAGAAAACCAGGATTTGTTCAGGTGTTTGAAATTCTTAAATTCTTGAATTTTGAGTGCATGCTTGAAAATGCTTGGAATTGTTTATTGTCAGTCTGACTCTATAGACCAGTGTTTTTCAACCTTTTTTGAGCCATGTTTTTTACATTGGAAAGATTTTGCTGCACACCACTAACAAAAAATGTTATAAAATGACACTGAACACTATGTTCAATTACAATATAATTTATTATACCCCCAGTTTTTACAGCACAGACACTTGACGATGACTTAATGTTTGCAGAAAATGATTCATTAAATGTTTTATAAAATTTTAAATTTTTAAAAGTGACATTGTATAATTTCTCACGGGACACCTGACGATCCCTCACGGCACACTAGTGTGTCAAGTCACAGTGGTTGAAAATCACTGCTATAGACCACGCGATAAATGAAGAAAAAAAAAGTGTGGAAATGATGCTGACACACATGCTCTGGTGGCTTGTCATTATGGCATTGTCATGTGAAGCATCACCAGCACAAAGCTATACATACTAAACAGATTAAAAGTCGAACAACAACACCAAATCCATAAATACGCAAAAAAATTAAAGAATAAAAAATATCAATGAAATGAAATGATCTGCATTTATATAGCGCTTTTCAAGTCAATGACTACCCAAAGCGCTTTACATTGTGCTTCACATTTCCCAATAGCGGCCGTGATCTGTGCAGCCATGTAAGGTGCTAACCTGCTTATTGGGGGTATTGGGGGTTCAGTGTCTTACCCAAGGACACTTCGGCATGTAACACGGACAAGCCGGGATTTGAACTGGGATCCCTTAAACCTAAAACGATCGCTCTACCTCCTGAGCTACTGCCGCCCCAAACTCAACTCTTCAGTGCTTTAAAAACATGATAAAATGCTAAAATAGAAACTATTTACAATATTATTTTAACCTCTAATTTGGTTTCAGATCCTTTGTAAAAATAAAATTAAAATAAGTAAAACAAAAACCAAAAGATTAAAAGATTGAATGCAATCAATATCATTGAACTAAGTCCAAATTTGGCATGTTTTTCAGCATTTTTTTCATACAGTTCTTTCGTTCCTTTTTTTCAATATTAAGCTCAATTATTAACCTAGTCACAGAGTCTCAAATTGCTGCACAGACCACAGATTATTGCAAACCACAGACTATTATGACACCATCCCCTGATGTAAAACCTACATGAGGGCAAAAAATATACAGATATTGTCAACATAAAATATAGGTTATTCATGTGCTATAGAATAGAAGTGTGTTTTAAACTTAGATTTAAACATTTCCACTGAGGTTGCAGATCGAATCTCAGGGGGAAGAGCATTCCACAGCACCGGGGCCCGAATGGAGAATGCTCTCGAACCTGTGGATCTCTTCTAGGCTCTTGGGATCACTAGTAGACCAGCATTTTCAGAGCGAAAGTTCCGGACAGGAACATAGGCCGTTAAAAGGTGTACGTTTTTTTGCATAACATCTATAAATATTTCCTCAGAATACTCCCATTATTTCCTGAGATTAGGCGTTCTGATGATGATCAGAAGAACACCAGCAAGCCATATTGTTTTATGTGTGAATTAGTCGAAGATGTTGAGAGGGTTTAAAGCGAAGTTTCGGTAGTTTTGCCGCAGAATGCCTGTGCGTTGTGTCGCAGGTGGAAGGGCTAACTGGCAAAAATAAAACATGGAGTGCCACCAAAAAGAGGCTGACTGGGACCCATCAACCGAACGCGGCCACAGCCTCGACAGAAAAAAAATCACGCTTTGAGCAACCAGGCTAGTGGGAACTCACAACAAAAAGCATGAATAAACAAAGAGTCAAAGCAAGTCTGCACTTCCGCCAGGCTAACCGGCCAAATAGCACAGAGTGGGCAGCCAACTAGTGCCAACTGGGAGTAAACAAAAGCCCTCGGCAGCCCCACTAACGGGGAGATAACTGATCAAAACAATCCAAACAGTGACACACGGCAAAAAACAAACGGGCCACAATCGCCCACCTCCAAGCAGAAACTAATCGCTGTTTAGTACAATCTCTGTCTTTTTCGTTGCTGGCATCGTCGGCATTGTCTTATTCCGGATATGTCCAAAGTCTGGTCCGGGGGCCAGTTACCGCCAGTGATCAATTTTTTTCTGGTCTGCGGCCTATGTCGTGAAATAAATTAAATGTCGCCTGCCCATAATGTTGACTGCAGTATAAAATTAATTTTTACAAAACAAAAAATAAAATTGCCATTTCACCAGATGATGGAAGTGGCCTTTTTGCCACCTTGACCTTGGCTTTCTGTGAAAGTTTTAGCCCACTCTATTTTTGGCATGGCAACTGTTAATAAAAAAAAAATGTTTACTGTAAGAGCCACCACTCACAGGACAAGTGGAAATTGGAGTATTTTTTCACCGAATTCCGAAACAACTATGTCTGCCTAATTTGCCAAGAGACTGTGGCTGTTTTTAAAGAATATAATATAAAAAAGGCAATACGAGACGAAACACGCAGACCAAAAATGCTTACTGGAAACAAACGCTGGGAAAGGGTGAAGCAAGTGGAAGCTGTTTTAATGGGACAGCAGCGCTTTTTCACAAGACCCTGAGAGTCAAATGAAACTTTTACAAAGGGGAGATACGATGTTGCAACGCTGATCGCCAAGCACTGCAAACCTTTGATGGAAGGTGAGTTTATTAAAGTCTGTTCAAAGAATGCCAAGGTAAATAGTCGGCCATCACACAGTTTCAGTTTGCTAAATCTGGCCCGCTTTCTGAAAGGTTTGGACACCCCTGTCTTAATAGGATTTGCCATTTTGAAAGTGTTGTGCACAGTTCTACAGCAAACAAGCCTGATGGGTCAATTTTTAGACTACTTTTCTCGAGTTACCCGGTGCATGGACTATTTTGCAACATATTTTCACAATTGCAGGGGCAACACTTCACCTTCTGTGGCTACTTAAAAAATAAATTGTTGGGGAATACACAACACTGGAGTGTTAAAGAACTAGAGGACAAAAACACTTAAAAAGTGATATTAAAAAGAATGTAATGCATTGGGTGAAAACTCATCAATCAAAAATTATTAAATAATCAAATTTAAAATGAACAATTATAAGCCACAAAATTTGTCTTGTGTCCATGTGACTGGTTGCCACCCGCAGACAAGCTGTGGTACTGCCGCCTGTCACCCAATCACAAGATGCTGCACTACGGCGATGTAGAGGAGGACTCTGATATGCCGCCCATTGAAACGTTGCAAGAAAAGAGTGAGTACTGTATGTGTTTGTACGTGTGTCTTTGTGTGTGCAATTATTTAGATCAGAGGTCTCAAGCTCATGGCCCGGGGGCCAATTGCGGCCCCCAGGATGATAGTTTAAGGCCCCCGCCTTAATATGAAAGGGAATAGTGTGTATTATTTTACCACTAGATGTCGCTGTATTCTGTCGTGTCATTGAAATTGATTGCTAAAAGTAAAACTGAAGAAGACCAAATACACAGACTTGGGGACCAAAACGCACCTTATTACTTATGAAAAAACAAGAGAAATAAAAAAATAAAAAAGTCAAGAAAAAAATAAATAACAGAGAAAAATAAAATAAAAAGAGAAAAAAAGAAATGAGACAAAAAGTAAAAGTCAAGAAAAAAATAAAAAATCAAGACATTTTTAACAATGAAAAGAAAAGAAAGGTGCATTTTTCCCTATTCGTCTTTTTTCTTTCTTTCCTTTTTTCTTTTTCACCAGATTCCTTTTTTGCTTTATTTTACCCTACTTTCCTTTATTGCTTCTTATTTTTTCCTCTTTCCTTTTTTTATTTATTTTGAAACAAAATCCTTTTCCTTCCTTTTTGTCCTTTTTTGTGTAAGGCTGGGGGAAAATAGGGGGAAAGGCTGCTTTTGCCTCACTTTCATTCTCCGTAGTTTGTAGTCTTCTTTGGAATCATTTCTCGTTGCACTACAAACTACACATTACAGTGACATCTAGTGGACATATATAAAACACTGTCCCTCTAAGAACAGCGAAATGTTTTTATCAGCGCTGTTTTTGTGGAAATCCCCATTTGGCCATCTCAGCTTCAGCGGCTCCAACTCAATTAAGTTTGAAACCCTTGATTTAGATAATCGTTGAATTATTATTTGCTCTTTGTTTAGTACCTGTGACAGACATAAAAAATGTGCTGGTCGGCAAGGAGTGTCCTCACATGAAGGAGAACAAAGGTAAACAAAACAAGGTGAGCTGAAATAAGACATTACACATGTACACATATTTTTGCAAATGTTAAAACCTTAACGTTCCTAAGGCCCGTCTGCGTGCCGTCAGACTGTTGATAAACAAATACGTGTCTGTTCGATGTCACTAGTCACTGAAATACGTCAGATATAATTGAAAAGCTTAAACTCCTGGGATTCAAGATATAATGTCCATTTCAAAATGTACTCATCACATAAATATCATGGTTAGTCTGACACAAGGTAAACGAAAACTTTTAAGCTGGTAATGCCACCAATAACATGCTCTCGAAATCAACTGATAAAACGATTCTTCGCATACATAGTCTTGTTACATTCAGGACAGTCCAGTGAATTCAACCATGTAAAATATTTACTCCAAAACAGATGATAATGTCGACAGATTTACAAACAAATCTGTCAAAGCGTTTCTGCATCGTTTGACGATCCTTGTAATCGGTTTGTTTCGCTCCATAATTCCCCTATAAAAATAAACAGACTCGTCAGTTGATTTCCAATATAACCTTTAGCCTCTGACCTTTTAATTAACACCTCTTTCGGCCAATTGCAAGCTTTTTATGTGGTCCTTAGCCTACCATGGCCTATGAGTGACATGACAACTTTGCCTTCAAAATCTTTATCAAATAGTAACCGATTAGAATTTTGATTGACATATCGGTTAGCCAATAAAATCCCCAACATCATTTTATGCAATTTTACGGCACATATTAAAACCAGACCTAAAAATTATCGTGTGTTGACTCAACCAGGGATCCATTTTTACGCGCAATTATCAGGCGCAAGTGTGTACAATCAGTGACATTTACAACTCTTTCACAATGTCTAAAAAAATATATGATTTTAGGGCTGTCAACCGGTTGTCCCCAAATGGCCACTTTTGGAAACGCTTTGACATACCTTTCAAAAAAATGTGTGAAATACAAATGCATTTGATTTAATTTTACCTGTGACCAGATAAGGCTTCATATTATTGTCCCAGCTGTTTGCCAGCAAAGATGCCCATGCTACATTCTTTGCAGGCATGTGATTGCAAAAAAAAAAAATCAAATAAAAACTTTCTATTTCTGTTTGTCCCTACTTAGATTACTCAATGTTAGTAGCACTTGCAGTAATTATTTCAGTTTTGGACAAAACTTCAAAGTGTTACCTTTCAAAAGAGACCAAAACTGCTGATATTGTTGGTTTAAGAACAGCAGTCTGTTTACTTTGGGTAGGTCTTTGATTGGGATTTTAGGCAAAGTTTACAGGATCGTTAAGCGGTTAACTTGAAAAAATAACATTGAGAAGAAACATTACAAGCATTTATGTTTTTTATTATAATTTTGATGTTCTATAGAAGTAGTAGCATAACTTTGCTGTGCACTCTCTCTGCATTAATAATATATTAATATCCATTTTTTTCCAGTTAATTTATTGAAATCAATTTATATAAGAGTAGGGAGTGAGACAAGTGAGTGGTTCCCTGTGTTGACTGGTGTGAGACAGGGGTGTGTGATGTCACCATGGCTTTTTAATGTGTACATGGAAGGTGTGGTGAGAGAGGTGAATGCAAGAGTATTTGGCAGAGGTGTAGAGATGATGGATAACATTGGAACGGTGTGACAGGTAAGTCAGTTGTTGTTTGCAGATGACACAGCGCTTGTGGCTGATTCTGTGGAAACATTGAGATGGTTGGTACTGGAGTTTGGAAGAGTGTGTTATAGGCGTAAGTTATGTGTGAATGTTGGGAGGAGTAAGGTGATGAAGTTTTCACGTGATGGATTGGGCATGGCGTTAGAAATAAGGTTGCATGGACAGGTTCTGAAAGAAGTTGAAAGCTTTAGGTATTTGGGTTGTAATGTGGCTGCAGTTGGTTGAATGGGGAGTGTGAGGTATTGCACAGAGTGAATCAAGGAAGCAAGGTTATGGGTGCTCTGAGGAGAGTGATGATCAACAAGAGTATGAGTATGGATGTAAAGAGAGGACTATGAGAGTGTGATTGTGACAACTGTTTTTTATGGTGCAGATACTTGGAGCCCGAATGCAGATTTGAGAAGGAAATTAAATGTTTTTGAGATAAAGTGTTTGAGGAGTATGTTATAAGTGACAAGATTGGATAGATTGCGGAATGAAATTGGGAGAGACAGAACTGGAGTAGTAGTGGAACTGAGCAAGCGTGTGGATAAGAGAGTACTAGGTTGGTTTGGACACATGGAGAGGATGGATGAGGAGCAAATGTTGAAAAGGATCTACAGAGCAGAAGTAAATGGAAAGAGACCAAGAGGAAGGCCACGATTGACGTGGATGGATGGAGTTATTAGTGCACAGCAGGAAAGAGGTCTATATATAGTGGAAGCTAGAGCTGTTGTTGGTGATAGGAATGAGTGGAGAGGTGTTGTAAAAGGATAGTGGGATGTTTGGACGCGTTCTAAGGGATGGGCAGGGTACCTGTATGATGCGGCAGGGGAAAAACGGAGAAAGCTGTCGGGCCGGGCTGTTGAACAGAACACTGTGTTGTGTCACCCTGACCCAAGTGGCATGGCCGCTTTCATGTGTCCCTTTTCATCTGGAGGGACGAAAGCATGACCAATTTGGGTGCCGAGGTGCTTAACTTGTTTGGGTGTTTGGGCATTTAGGTTGGCCATGGTCCAAACATTTTTGTGTGTGTTTTTTGCTATTTTTTCCCCTTTTTATTTTCTTTGTTATTGTATGTGTTTGTCTTGCGGTCGGTCACCCCTCGAGGGTATGACCAAGGTAGATAGATAGAATAATGATGGTTATTTTATTCTATTGTTTATTGTTTATATTTGTAGGATACATCTTTTGCTGTTGAGGTTTAATAAATATAACAACACAAGTATAAGTCTGTTATTCTCTAATTCATTTCCTAACATAGTTAATTTTTGGGAGAATTAGCAAGAAACTCTTACTAGTTACTTTTTTAAAGTAACATGACCAACACTGCTAGTAGTGCTTGTTACAGAAAAAAGTAAATGCGTTCCAGGAACGTATCCCATTGCATCGCGTTAGTTCTAACACTGATTGTAAATCCCTTGAAAATCGTGTGCCTCAACGTTTGGGAAAAGCTAAAGTAGTGTGTGCAATGCCTCACTGTGATTCTTATGGCGTATACAGGAAGTGCTGGACTTAGCATTTAGCATCACATATGACGTGGAAGAGTACAGCCTCAACTTTATTGCCCCATCAAGGACTGACGTGAGTCCCCCTCAATAAAATTGAAGAAATTATCCTACGATACAGTACGCGGTCTTACTGCCCGTGTTTGTGTTTCAGTTCTGCCTGTGGACAGACGGACTTACCGTCCTCTTGGGTCGGGAAATGAGAAGCGAGGCCATGCGCAGTGAGCTGGACATCCTTCTGTCCATGGAGATTAAGCTCCGTCTCCTGGATTTGGAGAATATCCCCATCCCGGGGAATGCGCCTGTCATTCCTCATCCACCAAGCAACTACAACTTCTGCTACGACTTAAGTCAAACAGAGCAGTAAATAACGCATTGCAATTTTACACTGGTGTCAATATGCAGAATGTTTGAAAGGATAGAACATACTTTACCGATGAGTGTGTATGGGGCTTTGATTTCCAGGATCTGTTTACAGGATCTGACTGCAGCTGTGCTTTTTTTTTGACCCCTTAACGTTGTTGTGAAGCAAATACGTGTCTGTACGATGTCACCAGTCTCTGAAATGTCATGCTACATATCACTGGGAAGCTTAAACTGTTGGGATTTTATGATATGATAAGTCAAGTCAAGTCACATTTATTTATATAGCCCCTAATCACAAAAATGTCTCAAAGGACTGCACAGGATAAGCATTTTGAACTGTCATCATCACAAAAACATTTTGATCAGACTAAAACAAGATACCTGAGAACTATAAAGCTAACATAGCTCATCAATAACGGCTTCTCTTAGTCAGCTGATTATAGGATTTCCGCAAACATGGACTCCTGTGAATCTAACCGTGTACAATATTTACTTAAAAAACACACGATAATGCAGAAAGATAAAAAAAAAACACCTAAAAGCAATCCTGCATCGTTTGACGATCCTTGTTGTAATTTATTTCGCCCCAAAACTCCCCTTTATAAAAAAACAGACCCGTTAGATGATTTCCAATATGTCCTCTAGCCTTTTCCCTTTTGATTGATTTTCTGCCATTTGAAAGCTTTTTTTTCTCGTTTCGTGACATGCTACAAGGGCCTGTATTTAAAAAAAAAACACCATGACCTTTTTCAGCTTCAAAAATCTATAGCCAATAGTGACCGATGCTGATTGACAAGTTGGTCAGCCAATGAAATTTAGATAAGAACAATACGAAGATATACAGAGTGTATTCAAATTAAACCTCAAAATAAGTGTGCGTAATGATTCCATTATTACGTGCAATCACTGATTGACTTCTGGAAAGAGAAGTCCAATTTTTACAACTTTTAAACAATGTCTAAATCTTGACCAAAGTAAACTACATGGTTCCAAAAGTATAGCCGTAAACTGGTTGTCCAATCGGCCACTTTTGAAAACACCTAGAAGCGCCGTTAGACAAAATGTGTAAAACAATGTTTAGTTTTTCAGATCGTTCTCAAATTTGACAAGTTACCAGGTAAGACATAATGCAAATTGTCTCCCCAGTTTTCCAGTTAAGATGCCCATGCTACACGCATTTAAATGCCAAAACAAATTCAGGCGAGAATAAAAACCTTCTATTTCTGTGAGTTCAAACTCAGATTACTCAATGTTAGTAGCACTTGCTGGGATTATTTCAGATAGATAGATACAGTAAGACCTTGGTTATCGCGGTTAATGGGGACCAAAACCACCCGCGATAAGTGTAAATCCGCGAAGTAGCGGTGCACCTTCAAAAAAAAACAAAAATCTCATCTCATTATCTGCACCGCTTATCCTTACTAGGGTGACGCTGCGTCCGCCGTTGGGTCGCTCCTGCGAGCGAGCCCCTAACCCGCGGCGCGAGTACTTTCGGGCGTCATACGGACGACACCGACACAGTTACGGGGGTCCCACGCACGTCCGCCGCCTGTCGTCGCGCCGCGCTACTGGGGTCGTCGGACGAGCGGGCTCCCCCCAGTTACGGGGGTAGCCCGATCACGCCCGCCGCCTTTTCTCGCGTTGCGCCGTGTGACGCCGCGTCCGCCGAACTCGCTCCGTCGCGCGGCCTGGGAGTGACCTCCGCCAACAACACAGGTACATTTAGATTAGATAAGGATTACTTTGCGGGATTACAATTTTGTTCAAAACATTTTTATGTTGTAAAATTCAGGGGACAATTTTGAAGTCCAGTGTGCGTTAGTTTTAACCAGTGCCAGAGTGGGACCCTTTTTCAGACGAGGAGTTTTACACCCAAAGCTGGTCCACTTGGCTAGGTAGGAGGAATTTGAATGAATGCACTCATTCAAATATGTCTAACATTTACATAATGTACTCATAGATCAATTAGGTCTATTATAAATTCAATTACTGAATCTAGAGAGACAAAAAGATATGACAAAAAGTCTCAGAGTGTGTTGGAAATTTAAAAACTGAACCTTCTGTGTGTTTCAAACAATACTTATGTGCTGGTAATGTGAACCAAAACAAAGAAAATCATATCCACCATGTGAAAGAAAAAGTTTTATTTTTGCTCAATACGTGGTTAAAATGTGAGCACTTTTATTTGGACAACAACCAACTACCTGATCTTGGTTTCCTCTATTTCTTTTTTAGGCTTACATTGTTCATATTTATTAAAAAAAAATAGATGTTTTATTTATATATCGTTTATTTAGTGTTTTATTAGCATATTTCGTATTAAGGTAATCCAAAACTAATCCGAAGTTATCGAGTTACATTACTTTAACATTATAGTATTTGGATTACGTTTCTGATTATTTTCTAACAGGTAATGTTGGATTACATTTCGAAAGTAATCCTCCCAACTCTAATTACAGTCACAGTTTGCTACACGACACAGTTTGAGAACATTACCGCCCCTAGCAAAGACTTCGGAATCACCAGTCTTGGGCAAGCCCTTACTCAGACATTTTATTCTGTAGCAAACAACTCAAATCACAAACATGAAACAATTGTAAGGTCATTCCAAAGTGCAACATATTGTTATTCAGAAAAACTAAAAGAAATTAAGAAAAACATTGCAATGGTCAGTAAATGTTACTTTTATAGAGTAAGTGCAGGGAAAAAGATATGAAATCAGTGCGTTTTGAGTAGAAAATGAGGACAAATCGGGCGGCGCAGTGGTAAGCGCGTGTGCGGCACAGTTCTGAGGTCATGAGATCGAACCTCCTGTGTGAAGTTTCCATGTTCTCCCCGTGCTTGCGCGGGTTTCCCCCGGGCACTCTGGTTTACTCCCGCATTCCAAAAACATGCATGTCAGGTTAATTGGCCCGTCCAAATTGTCCCTAGGTGTGAATGAGCGAGTGACTTGTCTGTCTCTGTGTGCCCTGCGACTGGCTGGCAACCAGTTCAGGGTGTCCCCTGCCCACTGCCTGGAGATGGCTGGGATGGGCTCCAGCACCCCCGCGACCCTAATGAGAATAAGCGGTGCAGATAATGGATGGAATGGATGAGGACAAACCCAGTCAATTTTCTTTCCTTTATTGGACACCTGGCTTAGATTAAGTCTGCTTGTTAGTCAGCAGTTAAAAACGTACTGGTAGGCCAAGGAAGACATGTAAGCGTCAAGACAAACAACTAAAGGCCATATGTCTTGAAAATGGAAAATGCACAAGGCAAATGAAGAAATGGGAGGAAGTTGGAGTAAATGTGATTGACAGAAATTTGCAAACTCGCCTAAAGAGAATGGGATTTGTATTTAGGAAAGCCAAAAGGAAACCATCGTTGACGCTTAAACAAAAGGACAAGACTGCAATGGCCTAAGGAGAGGCAATCGTGGACTGTGGATAACTGGGTGAAGGTTATCTTCAGTGATGAGTCACAAATCTGCCTTGGACAAGGTGATGATGCTGGAACTTTTTTGGGTGCCGAGATTTAGAAAGAGGACTGCCTAAAACAAACATAAAAATTCCCACAGTTCTTAATAATATGAGGCTGCATGCCAGGCAAAGGCACTGGGAAGATGGATGTAGTCAATTCTGCAATAAATGCACAAGTTGACATTTACATTTTGGACAGCTTTCTCTTTCCTTCAATTAAAAAAGTGTTTGGTGACGATAAACTCATTTTGCAAGATGACAATGCACCATGCCACAGAGCAAAAACTGAAAGCATTCGTTGGAGAAAGACACATCCAGTCAATGGCATGGCCTTCAAATAGCCCTGATCTCAACCCAATTAAAAACCTGTGGTGGAAAAAAATAGTCCACAGCAAGGCTCTGATCTGCAAAGATGATCTGGCAACTGCAATCACAGAGAGTTGGCACCAGATTGGTATGTCACACAAGTCCATGCCTCAGAGACCTAAGAGCCAAAGGTGGTGCAACTAAATACTGGTGAAATGTTTTTTATTGTTATCAGGGATGTGATTTTTCCGCTAATTCGCGGAATTCCGCTTTTTTTATCTCCAAAAATAAAATTTTAAAATTTCCGATTTTTTAAGTGGTAAAAAATCCGATTTCGTCTCTACAGCATTTCATTTTAGTGTTTCCGTAACTGAAATGAAAACGGATCTTGCGATTGGTTGAAGTCTCCGTGTTGACCAATAAACGCGCTTGTTATAAAGGCATAGGAGTAGGCCATTGTTCATTTCTCACACGTTTTTGCCGGGTGTTTAAAGAAAGATGTCCGTAATCGTAAAAAACAAGTTTCGATGGGACTGGTTAGAGAAGGATTATCTACAAATGTTGGAAAGAAGACTGTAACGAATTTGTTCAGTGACTTTATTCGGAAGATCGATCGTGCCGGGAAAGCGCTTTGCATTTGGTGCCATGATACCATTGACTATGGTGGGAGAGGTTTCAAAGCTCTTGAAAGTCACGCAAAGAGCAAAAAACACGTGAAAGAACTCCAGTCAAGAACAACAAATCATTCCATCGCTGGAAGTTTCGGTGCCCAAACGAAAACTCCAAAACTTTACGGCCTCCATCCCTTATTGACATCACAATCGGAAGCGGTAATAGAGAGACGTGATCCACCCCAACAACCTGTACCAGTTGCTGATAAGAGTCGTGAATTTTGAGGTAGGTGGTAAACTTTTCAAATTTATTTGACAGTTTTCCCCTTTTTTTCGAAAATATTATAACGTAATAAAAATGGCCATAAATATTTAACAATTACAATAATAGATTTTCATGTGTACATTACACCAACACTTTACTTTAGGGCCTATAATTATTGAACACTTGTATATTCCTGTAAATATGTTGAATGTTTTAATAAGTAGAAAATACAAAACAATATTTGATATTAAGTGATCTTATAATTCATCTAGAATGTGACAGAAAATATAAATTTCAGAACTTTGAATGAATTTCATGTTTCTGCATGGCCAGTGATTTAGTAGTTCATTGTGTATGCACATGACTCCGACAGATAACATCTTCTGCAATAACAAAGACATTTGTGGTATGTTCTAATATGAGTTATTTTTCATTTGGTCATGATACAATTATTTGTTCATGAAATTTGAACTCTTCAACATGATTTATGTGTTAACTTAGTAATCACATTAGTTAGATATGATGATATTCTCAGTGATAGTTTTTAAAAGCAAAGGCAGTCCAGTGTTTTTTAATGTGACTGATTTTGAGTTGACTTAAACTGTAATTTTATACGGGATAGTTCAATATACATTGAAAATGTATGCTGTTGTTTTGTCTATTTCTTTGTCATCTGAGTGCATTGAAAGTACTTAAAAACACGGAAAACCCATGAGCTCCGGGGGGCTTCGCCCCACTTGTCCCCCCACCAGGGCACTGCCCTGGACCTAGCTGGGTGCCCGCGGCCCCCAGACCCCCGGCTAATTTTCAGATAATTTCACTTTGGTCAAATCACATCCCTGTGTTATTTCTTTGACTGTTTTTCATGGTTTCATATTTTTTACCTCGGAATGGAGTGATTCCATATTTTTTTTCCCCTGTGCTTGGTCGATAAAAGTAGCATATACCGACCATGGTGGTTCTTTTAGTGTTTCTTAATGATTTTTTAATGCTTTTTATCATAAGTAAAAAGTTGTATTCCCTCTCATGACCTCAGAGTTTTTTTCTACAGAAAAGGTCTCAGTGAGGGCTTGCCCAAGACTGGTAATTCCATACTTTTTGCCAGGGGTTGTATGTCGGACCTCCAAAAACCGATGGAAGTAGAGCAGGTAGAGACTGGGATTTAAAGAAATATATTTTCTACAAAATCTTAACCAACGTTTTCCTGAGAAAAGCTCATGTTACCTTTTTGATCCATGTATATTGTTGGAATTTCTTGTTGAATCAACACAAACTTAAATTAATCATCTGACTTCAATTAGTGACCTTTCCCAATCACCATTGATCCAAACAATTTGCGTGCTCTTTTCTGCATAGAAAGTTCTCAGAAGCTGGCATTTCACTCACGGGTGGATTTATTTCTAACACACAAATCACTACATCTCTGCACGCTTCTCCTTCCAAAAACCGACTCTTCTCCTTCTTCCGAGTTGCTCGGCAAAGAATCTCCTCCGCCCCTACGCTGGCTCCCATTGGTATCCCATCCCGGAAGAATGGCGCGTCGACTCCTCCGCTTGTCGGCCCCCAGACAGCTGGTCACCTCCCTCTGCCTGAGAGCTGCCCCACGTCAAAATTTACTCCAGAAAACTTTGGCACGAAACACAAAGAGTCCAACAGTCAAACCCAAATTCAAACTTCCATATTCCTTTATTCCCTCTCATGACCTCAGACGACTGAGGTCATCACTCAAACACCCCATTTCCCACCATAAACCGAAAATCAGCAAACGATTACAAAATTAGCAAAAAATTAAAAATCAATAAAAAAAAATTCATTCTAGTATAAAATCATTAGTAAATTTCATTACATTATAAAATAAGTCGTAAATTTCATTCCACTATAAAATTATTAGTAAATTTCATTTCACTATAAAATTTAGTAAATTAAATTCCATTATAAAATCATTAATAAATTTCATTCCATGGCCCCAGGCCCGAGGCCACCTTCACATACTCACACCCCAAACTCCCGGAGGGCCATTGCTGTCTCTGCCTCCTGGGAGTCCTTCTGAGGGATCAACATGTACTGGCCACCCTGAGGCAGTGGCCCCAACGTACGCTCAATTGTTCTTACAGTTAATGATCTAATACAGGGAATACAGCAACAGCCACATAATACCATAATAGCGGCAAACACAGCAATAGAAGTTAGTACTGATGCAATCAAGCCTTTATATTTACCGAAGACATTCAACCAGTCAGAATACCAACTTGTGTCCACACCTGAATGTTCCCTTATTTTGTTACTCAGCGTGCGCAGACCCTCCAATGCCCTGGTAAGTCGGCCATCTGGAGATGTATTGTTGGGGATCAGAGTGCAACACTGGTCTCCAAAAATACCGCAAACACCTCCCCTTTCAGCTAATACCATATCTAACCCCGTCCGGTTTTGAAATGCCATCAGAGACGTGGCCGCCAATTGTTCATGCACCGCCTGGAGTGCCGAGGTGGTGAAATTAGCCAATCGTTGGACATTGTAATGCACATAATTGATTCTATCCACATTCTTGTTTACGGTCACATACATGAAAATGCTCTCCCATCCTGCTGCAACTTGGTCCACTAATTTGTATTCATCTGGGACCCCTCTTGGTACGCCAATTGCATCAATGTATGTAGGGTCCCCTGCACTCAACCATTCCTGCATGTCCCTCTTCTCATGAGGAAGGGAATTCTTCCCCATTGTCCAACGTTTCCCCAATTCATTTTGGCCAGGTCCAATGCTGTCACACTAACTGGCATGATCAGCGTAACGAGGGCACACTTACCTGCGGCATTGGTGGACAGCCTATCATACAATACTTTCTCTCCACACCACAGCCAAACATCCGCACGAGCAAGAGGGGCTCCTGCTGGCAAAGACACATTTTCATTACACCATGACTCCTGGATGTTCCCATCCCCAGTCCCATTCAACTTCAAGCAGGAGAAATTTTGCTTTGCAACTTGGGTGTCAAAAATAGGCTTTTCTTTTCCATTCCTGTCAGTGGAAAGGCCGAGTCCAATTGGCTACACTCTCCTTGGAGAGTCTTATTATACAGGAAACCCAAAAGGCAAGTTTTGGATATAGCTTTTGCTGCCATGATTTTCAAAAATGGTCTTGCACCTAAGCAAACCAAACAATTCTCGTTTGTATTATTAGCTGCCTGGTCAGCCATGAGTAGCCAATTATTTGTAACCATAGAAATGCCTGTTTGAATCATAAACCAGTCATCCACTGTTGTCTCGAAAACCCCTCAACGCTTTTACTGGGATACTAAGCTTTGTGATTGTGTTTGGAGCCACTGTAAACCGCAACAAATTATTATATGCCCACTTGACCATCCAAGGTTGATATCCCTTCTCAAATTGATCCCAGTAATTTTGTCCTGTTTGTCTTTTCCCCCTCTGAATCGATGGGGATCTCACCGGCCAGTCTTAATATCGGGGCTGTATATTAAATTCAAATGCCAACATTGTCCACACAAAGCATAAATCAACTAGCAAAAAAACGACTAAACTTACGCCTTTACAATAATATTGTTTGTTCGATCCCATTTGACGGTTTTTTAATCCGATTCTTACCACCTTCCCTCTCTTGACCAGCCCGTCCGGGCGGTCAACCCGTAGGCTCACCATTAATAGGCACAAAATCAGGTGTCGGCCGCAAGTGTGAGTAATGATACCACTTATGAAGACGCCTCGCAACTGCCTTGTCAGCCACCTGGGTACACACACTGGATACAAGTGAGTGAAGATACTTCCAGTATGCTGCGTGTGACAAATCTGGCGTCGGCAGATCAGCTGGTGGCACCAAAGTGGAGGCAGGGCCAGGCATGAGGCAACCAGTCAATAATTCAAACGGGGCAAAGCCCGTCATTTTATGGACAATTTGGCGAACAACTAGGAGTGCCAAGGGCAAGGCTTGCAACCACGTCATTTTGGTTTGAGCTATGATTTTCGTCAATTTCTCTTTCAAAGTCCTAAGGAATTTTTCCACTTTGCTTTGGCTCTGCGGGTGATAAACGCACCCAAAGCAATGTTTCAGCCCCAAAAGGGCCTCAACCTTGGCCATTGCTTTGTTGTTGAAATGAGTACCATTGTCTGATCTAATCAATGCAGGAAAGCCATGTGTTGGGATATAATGATTTACTAGAGCTTTAATCACTGACGTGGTGTCTTCCTTGGCACTCGGATAAGCCTCTGGCCAACGTGAATATGAATCCACAATGACCAGAAGGAAACGCTTACCATTTATTCTGTCAATCATATCCGTAAAGTCAATGACAATTTCAGCCACAGGAGAGAATGCCCCTGGTTTAGGTTTCAATGTCGGCCTGGCATTAAAAGTTTGGCATAGGTCACAGGCCGCCACGAACTGCCAGACCACTTCTTGTAACTTATGAGGCCACCATTGACGGAGTTTGGGCAGCATTGCCTGAGGCCCCACATGCGCCACTGTATGGGCCTCAGACAACACTGAAGTCATGAGTTGTCCTTCCGGGAGGACCAGCTGTCCCCTGGGGCCCACCCAGAGACCATCCGATCGCCTGACTGCTTTTGACGCGATCCACACTGATTTTTGTTCGGGCGACTTACCTTGTGCCTCCATGATCTCATCCAGTGCCACCTCGGGGGCCACTGGGAGATCCGGAGGTTCGCCATCCCAAACCACAGCGGAGGATGCTAACATCATCTCCCACTGTGGAATGTACCCGGCCAGTTCCTTCGCAAGGGCGTCTGCCCTCTCATTACCTTTCGCCACCATGGTGTTGGCTTTTCGAGTGTCCCGGGGACCTTCACAATTGCCCTTGATTGCTTCATACAAGCGCTCCATTAAAGTTTTGTGAGCAATTACTTTGCCTTTTTTCTGAA
Organism: Urocampus carinirostris; assembly: GCF_059441175.1. NCBI lineage: Eukaryota > Metazoa > Chordata > Actinopteri > Syngnathiformes > Syngnathidae > Urocampus > Urocampus carinirostris. Next base: position 45,380,898 of record NC_142355.1, read on the forward strand.
GCGTAGGACAAACACAAACACATGAAAAAAAAGCTGATAGGATAGGTACACACACGATAGACATAACGAATAAGACATACGCCACACTCGCACACCAATAGCGGCCATGCCGCCATGGGAGGCGCCGACCTCATTGGGGGCATTAGGGATTCAGTGTCTTGCCTATGGACCCCTCGACACACAACACGGAGTAGCCGGGACTCGAACCTGCGGTCCCAGGGTCCCAACACAAGTGCTCTACCTCCTGAGCTAATGCCACCTATTCGAAACACATCACATGAAGTCATGATAGAAATGTCGAAATTTGAAAATACATAAAAAATACATAAAAAAGGTCAACGTGGGTTGCGCATTGAGGGCCGTGCAGGACTGACGAGAACTCCACAGCGCCACCCTGGTGGCCAACTGCACAACCGCGGAGACCCTCCGCTGCACGTCTCCTGCATTCTATCCTGACAGTGGGCAATCCAAAAAAAAAAAAAAAAACTTTATTCAACAAGGTTATCACAAAATTTTTTCAAATAAATATTTTCTAATCAATTCCCTCTTCAGAATTGATAATCTATTTTGGTTTCTAAATCTCAAATTTGTCTGATTTTCCCGGTTCCCGTCACTGAATTGATCCACATTCTAAATAATCCCCTCGCCAAATAAAACTTATTAAAAAATATTTATTTTATTTTTATTTATCTTTTTAACGATGCATTATCATTTTAGGCCAATCTTTAAGCATCACTTTTGTAAACATTTTTTCTTTGCTTGTTTATTTATTTATTTATTTTTTTCCCTTTTAAATCCTAATATCATGTTTACTCTAAAGTTTTGTGTCTAATCTTGTTGTATTCATGTTTTCATTAAAAATTTCAATGTAGACGTTTATTCACATCTCCTGTTTAGCATATCAGCATTCTGAATTTCTTGTTGCTAGGTTTTCACTGCACAATTTTTACCCATGTAAATGCTTAGTGCTTTTGTCAACCGATATAAAATCAAAGGTATTTTCCTGTTACCTATTTTCCTTAAAAATCAACCTGATGCTCCTGCATCTAGAGAGAAATATCAACGTTTCCTTGAGAGCATATTCAAAATACAATTTTAGCAGTATTCCTGTGTTAAAAGTAAAATAATTTACAATCCAAATTTATCAATCTTCCTCAGATTTGTAAACACTTCGTCAATTAGCAAGACCCTAATGAGACTTAAAGCAGACTTGTGTTGTTTGTTTTCCCGTCTCATTGACGGCCTTGGACGTCTGACTCAGTCCATTGTGACGTTCACTCGTAATCCGCTGCTTGAATGTGTCCATGTGCCTTATCAGTGCAACACTGACCTTGGTCGTTGTCGGTTTTCTTTTTTTTTTTTTCTGGAAACTTGCTGCAATCAGTTCAGAGTGCCCCCTGCTCACTGTTCGAGGACAGCCTGGATGTGCTTTAGTGTCCCCATGACCCTGCTGTTGACAAGCGGTGCAGGCAATGGATGAGTGATGTCTTTGTTTGTTTGTTTGTTTGTTTTTTTTTCCAGCTGTGTCCCCCTCACAGCGACCAGTATATTGTCCATTTTCAGTTCTTTTCAACAGTCCATTTGACTTCAGAATCCTGTTAAATCGGTCATGTTTTCAAACTCAGATGTTTACTCTAGGTTAAATGACCATGCAGACATTATCTTAGCAATTATATTCTTAAATTTTCCATGGTCTTCCTCAAGATCGATTAGTCTGCTATTCTTAAATTTTCCATGATCTCTCTCAGGATCGATTAATCTGCTCCTCATTGTCTTTTGAAAATGCTCTCTCCATTGACAAATTGTTTTCTTAATTTACCCAAACTATACATATCCACATTTAACACGCTCAAATTCAAATTTTAAACTATCACACTGCCTAAGCATCAAAAATCTAAAAAAATAAAATAAAAATGCCTAATTGAACTTAATGTGAAAAACTTTTTAATTTTAATTTCCCCTCATTCTATTCAACTATCTTTTCTCATGGATTCAATGTAGAATGACACTTATCAGTAATAAATTGCCTCATTGCCTCGCATTTCATTATCACTCTTGTGTGTTTATTTATTTCTTTTTTTTTTTTTAACAAAGAAAGCACATCTCATTCAGTGTTTGGAACAGAACAGCCATGTCATTAATAATTTTCACTTGAAAGTTTTGGGTTATTTGAAATTATTCTGATCACTTACTCTTGCGTGCAAATTATTTTGGTTTTCCACATATAAACATTTTAATAACAATTTAATATCATTCCTCTTCTCCTTAATTTAAGTGTCCACTTACTTCCTGCGCCCTCATTTCCACCTAGCGTCAGCCCGGGCGACTCTACACTTCCTTGATGCTCCCCCCTCATTTTTTTGTTGTTGTTCTTATTATTCACAGCCTGTTCGATCAACTGTATGGTCTCGGCAACCCTGGATAAATGCCTCCCAAACATTCCGTCTTTTCAAATACTCTTTTTCCTATCTCTGTCCTCCCTTCTAATCACTGCCAAGGCCATCGCTCTGACTTTAACTGGTGAATGCCTCGTCTATTTTATTTTATTTTTTTCAATTGTTTCACTTCTTTCTTAAGTTTGTTACATTATCGCCATCCGCCTTGACTCTAATCCTCCTTAATTTCTTGGAGATCTGCCAAAATTTTATTTTCCTTTTCCTTCTTAATTTACTTACTCTTGATCCCGCGAATTAGCTGCGTTTCTAACTTTGCATAATAACCATTAATCTCAGACCATACGTCCGTCATTCTCCAATCCACCCGTGCGTGTTCCAACAACTTTTTACGCAGAACAATTTTATTTTATTATTTTTTTTCACACTCACACAGCTTCCACATAGATACGTAAATCCCAGATTTTAAACCGTATCGTAACCACGAATAGTTCCAAACTATTCTAATAGGTAAATCCCAGATTTTAAACCCTACTAACGTCCACACTATTACTCTTACCCCGTTCCGCTCCTCTTTCCCCTACACTCTCGCACTAACTCTCTTGACATTTGTTGCCCTACTGACATCATTCATGCGCACCTCACGTTCTACGCCTACATGCGTCCCCCCCTAACTATAATAAATCTCCACATTTAATCAAAGAAGAAAAAAACAAAGGTGACTCTTTTAACAGAAGAACAAAAAGTCCTTTTTTTTAACAGAACGAAATAAAGTGTTGTTTTTTTCTAAACAGAACAAACTTCTCTTTTTTTTCTCAAACAGAGACAAAATACTGCATTTTCTTTATACTAAACAAAACTAAAGTGGGTTTAACATCACTGACACAATCTTTACCCACATACATAATCCGCAAGACAGGCAGGAGGCCGTGATGGTCAACCAAACTGGGAGAATTTAGATGCCTCAAACTCTCCTGCAAGCGATCCACTCCCCCCCCCCCCCCCCCTGGCCTGGTTCCTCCGTGGATGGTGTGAGAGAAATGTCCTCATTCGAGTGCACTGAGGGGAGAACCCACTGGCAGACTGTACCACCACAATCTGTCATAGTGGACTGTGTGCAGCAGAGATACCTCCTCAAACGGGCTACCTTGTCCTCCCTGTCATTTTGCTTCTTCATCACATAATACCCCTTCCAGTGGATGCTAATTTACGACGGTCTTCAGTGGGGTCATTTAGCCACACGAAGTCCCCTATGTCTTAAGGACCATGCTTACTCTTAGGATCATAGAAAGCCTTCTGCTTTTGACTTGCCAACACATTGTTGTCCCTAGCTTGGCCAAAAGCAGTTTCCAATTGTGTGAGGAAAGAGCTTGCAAAATCTGACAGGGCATTTCCTCAGGGTTGCCCTGTAACATCGGCCCAAGGACCACTTCAACTGGCGTACCTTCTTCTCTACCATAAGTTGGGAAATACGGTGTAAATACAGTGCTGGAGTGTACACTTGTATTATAGGCAAAGGCAACTTGATGCAGAAAGGAGTCCGATTCCCCCTCACATGACAAAAGCGTCTTAGCCAGTTGATCGATCAAGGTCCTATAGAACCTCTCCACCATGCCATCTGATTTTGGATTACAAGGTGTGGTATGGGTTTTTTTCACCCCCAACCTGTCACACAAGCTTTTGATAATATCCGACTCAAACTGCCTTCCCATGTCGGTGTGAAAGGTATCCAACACCCCGTGTTCAAGGATGTAATTCTGGAAAAGGCATTCAGCGTCAGTCGTAGCCTTCTGATCACTGATGGGAGACAAATGAACAAATTTGTTGAAATAATCCTCCACAACCAAAACATGACGGTGATCTTAATATTTTAAAGGAAACTCTGGTATGTCTGCTGCGACATGTTGGAAAGGCCTCTTCACATACGAGGTTCGCATGGGGGCACGTGGTCGAGGAACCGGAGCTTTCCTCCTTTGACAAGCATGACACTGGTCACACCAGGATCTGATGTCCTTGTCCATGGTGGGCCAATAACAAACACTCTTAACCCGCGCCACAACTCGTTCACGTGCAGTCGGGCTGTGAGCGCAGTGCAATTTTGCCAGAGCGTCAGAGACCAACACAGCAAGGACCACCACCTTAGTGCTCAGCCCCACAGTCCTGCACAACAACCCAGGAGCGAGGTCAAGCCGGTGGAACTCTCGGCAAAATCTCATCAAGGTTTGGCTTGCCGTCTTCAACTTCAATCTTGAGGGTCGGCGGCCTTCTTCCAACCAGGCCAGAACCTGACAAATATCTGGGCCCAGTTGTTGCAGTCGCTTCACATTGGATCCATTGTGGGACAATGTGTGGACGAAGGACTGATCTGGCATCTGGGAACCTGTTGTAGAACCCTCGGTAGGACGCTCAACTGTTCATACAGTACCGGGGTCACCGTTTGCTTCTGCCTGAGTACCGATGTGCGTGTGACTGTCTGCTGCACCATGGAAATTATTCAGTAGAACACTGGAGGTAGGCCTGCGTGAGGATCATACGGATCCAGTTCCGGTGCCCAGAGCTGGCCCATTTTGTCATTATCAACAGGGAGACGTTGAAGGCCCACCAGCCTCCACTGGTCGCTAACAATGGTGAAGGCCCAAGTAGTGCCGGAAGTGACAAACTGCCCACAGCTCTCTGTTGTACATGGACCATCGCCGCTCAACCGCTGTGAGAGAGCAACTGGCATAGGCCACCACTCTCTCAAGGCCATCAACATTTTGTGCCAGTGCTGTTCCAACCGCCACCTGTGATGCATCAATATGCAGAATGAAACGGTAAGCAAAACCAGGATGTCTCATAATAGGTTCAGAACAAAGAGCATGCTAAAAGGATTCAAAAGCTTCTTGACATTCTGAAGATCATGTAAAAGGCTGGCCCTCCCCCGTGAGCTGAATAAGAGGGCAGCTTGCTGGGCAAAACCCTTCACAAATCTTCGATAGTACGAGCAGAGCCCCAGGAAAGCACGTACCTCGCTGGCAGACTGTGGCAAAGGCCAGGATTTGACTTTGTTTGTGTTTTTGGGGTCTGGGCATAGCCCCTTGGTGACACGACATGGCCAAGGAAAAACACATGGTCCCGGGCAAGATGACATTTTTTTGCATTCAGCCGTAGTCCAGCTGCGCCAACCCAGGAGAAGACTTCTTCAAGTGCAGATGTGCGGCCTTTGAATGACTTACTGAAAATCTGTATGTCATCCAGGTACACCAGGCAGATATCCCATAGCAACCTCTTCAACACCAACTCCATGACCCGCTGGAACGTTGCTGGGGCATATGTGAGGCCCATGGGCATCTAAACTGGTACAGACCTTGACCGGTGGTCAAAGCAGTCTTTTCACGGTCTTCTGGTCCCACTTCTACCTGCCAGTACGTCAGAAAAATCCAAGTTACTGTAGGGCCCCAGCCAAGGCGTCTAGTGAATCATCTACCTGTGGCAGCGGATGCGAGTCCTTAATGGTCACAGCATTAAGGCCCCTATAATCAACACAAAATCGCCATGTACCATTTTTTTTCCTGACCAGAACCACAGGAGAAGACCAGGGGCTACAGCTCTCTTCAATCACTCCATCTTCCAATAAGTGCTGTACCTGTCTATTAATTTTTTGCTTGTCGGGGGAGGGACGGTTATTGGCTGACTGTGACCAGTTTGGATGTGATGTCTGATTAATTTTGGCGTACTTCCACCACCTCTTGCTTGGCTGAACAAATCACGATGCTTCTCCAACAAAGTGTGCAGTTTTTCTGTACAGTAGATAAAGTGGCATTTGAGACACTTGGTAAAGGTGCACTGTCTTCTACTTGAACACTCAGCAGGGTGAAGTACAGACGCTCTCCTACTTAAAACCATTCGAATTACGAAAAATGTTAGATATAATAATATTTTTCGGGGTGTCGAAAAATATCTGGACATTGCTTTAAGTTAGATTTTGCACTCTGTGCACCTTTTTCTGAGTACAGGACATTGCTGTAGTGCTTATTTCCGCCGCTACCGGCGAGTGACGCTGTGGGAGGTCACCCAGCATCCACCCGGAAGAAAAAATAACCCGCTTTGTCTTCCTAATTTGTGTGTAAACATTCCATACGATCTATAATATGTCTATACCATCTCCAGCGCTAAGTACTTTGACATTTTTATTGTTTAATATCTCGCGAATCCATTCAATATGGTTAGTGTAAGGAACAGGCGAGCCATTTCTTTTTAAATGAAAGTCAAGTCAAGTCATTTTTATTTGTATGGCCCTTAATCACAAAGAGTCTCAAAGGGCTTCACAGGTTATTACACATAAGCAGTTTAGGTTATTCATATGCTATAGAGTAGAAGTGAGTTTTAAGCTTGGATTTAAACATTTCCACTGAGGTTGCAGATCGGACCTCAGGGGGAAGAGCATTCCACAACACCGGTCCCCGGATGGAGAACGCTCTCGAACCTGCGGAACACTTCTTGACTCTTGGGATCACCAGAAGACTGGCGCTCTCAGAACGAAGGCTTCAGGCCGGGACATAGGGGGAAATCAGATCTGAAAGATATGAGGGGGGAAGTCCATGTATGATTTTGTATAATAATAAGAGAACCTTGAAATCACATCTTAGGCTAACAGGGAGCCAATGCAGCTTAGCCAAAATTGAGGTGATGTGGTCGGACTTTTTTGTCCTAGTTTAAAGCCTCACTGCGGCATTTTGTACCAGCTGAAGACTCTTGAGTCTGGTCATCGAAAGACCGGAGAGAAGTGCATTACAGTAATCGAGACGGGAGGTAACAAACGCGTGAATTATAATCTCCGCATCCGACTGATGCAATGTTATGAAGATGGAAGAAAGTGGTTGTAGTAATTTTCTTCACATGTGTTTTAAAGGACAGATCGGTCAAATGTGACACCTAAATTTTTAAGTGAGTCACTCTGTGTGATGTGACATTTGTCAATGTTCACAGCAGTTTTAGAGAATAAGTCGCGGTATTTAGATGGACCAATAACTAACATTTCGGTCTTTTCAGAGATAAGACGCAAGAAATTGAGTGACATCCACTCTTTTATCTCAGTAAGGCAAGCCTCCAAATTTGCACAGTTTAGTGTGGCAGATTCCTCCATCGGGAGGTATAGTTTAATGTCATCTGCGTAACAATGAAAACTGATATTATACTTGCGAATAATATCACCTAATGGAAGTATGTAAATGCTGAAAAGAATGGGACCAAGCACTGAACCCTGCGGAACACCACAGGTAACACTAAAGGGCTCAGATGTCATTTCGCCATATTTAACACCGTGCGTCCTATTTGAGAGGTAGGATCCGAACCATAAGAGGACAGTTCCTGAGAGACCAATCAATTTTTCCAACCGTTCTAGTAAGATATTATGGTCCACTGTGTCAAAAGCAGCACTAAGGTCCAGCAGCAGCAAAAGTGATGAAGCGCCAGAGTCCATTGCCCGTAGGAGATCATTGGTTACCTTAATCAGAGCTGTCTCAGTAGAGTGGTTAGCCCTGAATCGTGATTGCATTGATTCAAAAAGATTGTTCTCGGACATTTAATCATTCAGCTGCTGTGCCACTACTTTTTCAAGTACTTTAGAAAGAAACTGTAGGTTTGACACAGGTCTATAATTACATAAGCTTTCTGGATCAAGGTTGGGTCGTTTCAGTGTGGGTTTAATAACGGCGGACTTAAAAGCCGCTGGAACTACACCTGAGGAGAGTGATATGTTTATAATATTTAGAACTGAAGGTGCAAGGACGCCAAAAAGACCTTTAATAAGTGAACCTGGAAGCGGGTCGAACTGGCAAGTCGTCGGTTTGGCCGTATTCACCATCTGTTTAAGATTATCGAGTAACGGGAAAAATTCCCTGGACAGCCACCATGTCGTGCATCTATAGATTTCAGCGCTTTAGTATGTGTTGTATTAATACTCTTCATGCAATTTCTTCCTGTATGCATTGAATCTTCTTAGTAAAGAAGACCATTAAGTCATGGGCTGAATGGGTGGAACTATCTGGGATAGTCTGTTGCCTTGTAAGCGATGCTACAGTGTCGAAAAGGACTTTGGGGTTGTTCTTTGAAAGGTAGGCTGATTTTGCAGGGGCAAGGGCCGCTTTATACTTCAACAGACTGTCACACCAGGTTTGGTCGAAAACCTCAAGCTTGGTAGCGCGCCCTTTTCTTTTAGATTTCCTGCATTCTTGTTTAAGGGATCTGGTTTCATCATTAAACCAATGCGTGCGTCTTTTAGGTCGTGATTTACGCCGTATGGGCGCTACTGAATCCAGGACACTAGCCAGGGTAGTATTAAACTCATTCATGAGTGAGTCGATATAGCCTTTGTATGAAGGAAAGGACGCAACTGCTCCTGGAAGACGATTGGAGAGCTCAGAAAGTGTGCCAGTGCTTATATTGCGTCCACTAAACCCTTCAGCTTTTTAGTACTACATTTAGCTAGTACCTCGAATGTAACTAAATAATGATCCGAGATAACTGTAGTACACGGTAACACAGTCATGTTTAAGGTTGAAATTTCTCGAGTCAGAATTTTGTCTGCATAGGTTACTAGTTGTCTGCATAGGTTACTAGTTCAGACAAAAGTGAAATAAGAAAGCTTGATGCAGTTGAATGATGGTCGGAACACATTTTTCGGCCACTTTTACCGCAAAGGAGGATCTCTGGAAGCGCATCTTCCAAAAGTAAGTTAAACTCAACTTTATCTTTATAGAGCATATATATATATTTTTTTTATCTTTTTGTGTCTCACACACAATTTGACAGATGCTTGGTTCACCCATCATACAGCAACACGTACAAAAAGTACGTACAATTGACATTCCCATAAATAACAAAAAACAACAACAAAATGATAATAAAATAAACGATGAGGTGTTTGGACATCAAGTAAAAATTGTGTGATAGGCTGCTGTCTTTTCTTGAATTGATCTAGTTTCAGTTGAAGTCTGATTTTTTTCCATAATGTACATTTGCTTTAATTTCTCTCTCCATTGTTTTATGTCAGGAGGTTGTGGTTTCATCCAGGGAACTGTGATCATTTTCTTTGCTACCAGAAGCATAACCCTTAGTACATATTTATGTTGACCAGTCAATAATTCTTCTGGCAAAATTCCTAATACATAGGTCACTGGGTCCAACCGCAACTCCCAACCAATGATAAATTTCATCTCTGTCTGAATACTTCTCCAGAAATTTAATATTATAGAGCAATTCCAGAAAATATGTGTGAAATCTCTGACACTCTCTCAGTTACGCCAACATAAATTGGATGTATTCTTATATTTTACACAACACATTTTTACTTTCCATTCAAACTCTCCATGTCGGACTGCTGGTTATTTTGTGTCCCTCTTTCAAAATTTTCTCCCAGTCGTCGTCTTTTATCACTACATTAGCTTCTTGTTCCCATTTTTCCTTAACCTCCATCTCATTACTCAGATCCATTTGCAGAGCTTTATACAGTTTGAATATGATATCAATAATTCCTCAACTTTAGTTGACTCCTTACACATTTTTCCACCTTCATCATGTTTCTGGAGGTAATGCCTTAGTTGCAAATATTTGTAAAAATCATTTCTAGGTAGGTCAAATTCTTGTGTAAGTTGTTCAAACGATTTCAACAACTGTCCTTCTAACACTTGGGTATCAACATCAATCGTTTTTGGGCCCATTTTCAAATCCTACATCCACAACCCCTGGTTTAAAATCTGGGTTTTTTGCTAATTTGTAGTCCTATTCACGGACCATTATATTTTAAATTTTTCTTTGTATTGTTTGCCATGTTTTAACAGTTCCCTTTAATTTAATTCTCGGTTTCTTATTTTGCCAAAGGAATTTTGATATCAATGTATTTAACACTTTGAAAACGGATCAAACAGGGTTTATTCCGGGAAGACAAGGTGCAAACATTTTTAGAAGGATATTAAACATAATACGAGTACAAAATATAAAGCCCAACTCTCGATGTTTGTTCTCGATGAGTTTGGTTGCCCAAAAAGCTTTTGATAAGGTGAAATGGAGCTTTTTTGGCTTACCTCAAAAAATTGTAGAGTGGGTGATAATAATCTATAAAATTCCTAAATTTAGGCGTAGAGTCAATGTTCGGACTTTGATCTTAAAAGAGCATATTTGTCAAGAACCGGAAAAGGACCAGGACCCAGGTATTTAAACACTTTATTTGTCCATTTGAAATCTAATCTTTCAATCACCTCTGTTGTGGACATTTTCCTGATATCATCATTGCTATTGCTGTCAAAAACCCAGCTACTTCTCCATATATTTTAAGGTTGTCCAACAGTGGTGTTATTGAAAAAGAGGGCTCTTTCACTTTTACCAACAAGTCATCTGCAAACAGTGATATTTTATGCTCTTCTCATCCCTCATTTAATATTCCCCTTAATTGCTCATATTATCCTATCGATTCGGCGAGTGGTTCTATGCTTACTGCAAACAAGAGTGGACTTAAAGAGTCCCCTTGGTGGACTCCTCTTTTAAGATCAAATGAATGTGTCTCTCCTCTCAGATGAAAATGTAGAACAGGAAATAAAGCAGTGAATAAAGGAATATTTTCAAATCAAAGACAAGGGGGAAGTTTCTCCATCAATATTATAGGAGGGAAGGAGGGAAATCTGTAATAAGGGGGTAAATAATTGAAATATCTTCTAGATTGAAATTAACCTGATTAAATAATTAAAAAGAATTGGAGGATAAGATTAAGGAACTAGAAGAACATAAAAGAACACCAAGTATATATATATATATGTAGGTAGGTAGGTGTGTGTGTGTGTGTGTGTGTGTGTGTGTGTGTATATATATATATGTATGTGTATGTATGTATATGTGTATGTATGTATATATATATATATATATATATATATATATGTATGTATATGTGTATGTATGTACTGGACTGTCTCAGAAAATTAGAATATTGTGATAAAGTTCTTTATTTTCTGTAATGTAATTAAAAAAACAAAAATGTCATACATTCTGGATTCATTACACATCAACTGAACTATTTCAAGCCTTTTATTATTTGAATATTGCTGATTTTGGCTTACAGCTGAAAAAAACTCAAAAATCCTATCTCAAAATATTAGAATACTTCCTCAGACCAAGTAAAAAAAATAATTTTATAACAGCAAAACTAAATCAAACATTTGAAAATGTCCATTGATGCACTCAGTACTTGGTTGGGAATCCTTTTGCACGGATTACTGCATCAATCCGGCGTGGCATGGAGGCAATCAGCCTGTGGCATTGCTGAGGTGTTATTGATGCCCAGGATGCTTCGATAGCGGCCTTCAGCTCATTTGCATTTGTAGGTCTGGTGTCTTTCATCTTCTTCTTAACTATACCCCACAAATTCTCGATGGGGTTCAGGTCAGGGGAATTAGCAGGCCAATCAAGGACAGTGATGCCATGGTCAGTGCACCAGTTACTGGTGGTTTTGGCACTGTGGGCAGGTGCCAGATCATGCTGGAAAATGAAATACTCATCTCCATAGAGCTTTTCAGCAGATGGAAGCATGTAGTGCTCTAAAATCTCTTGGTACACAGTTGCATTTACTCTGGACTTGATGAAACACAGTGGACCAACACCAGCAGCTGACATGGCTCCTCAAACCATTGCTGACTGTGGGAACTTCACACTGGATTTCAAGCAACGTGGATTTTGCTCTTCTCCAGCCTTTCTCCAGACTCTGGCGCCTTGACTTCCAAATGAAATGCAAAACTTGCTTTCGTCTGAAAAGAGGACTTTGGACCACTCTGCAACTGTCCAGTGCTTCTTCTCCATAGCCCAAGTCAGACGCTTCTTCCGTTGTCTTGAGTTCAGAAGTGGCTTGACCTTGGGAATACGGCTATTGTAGCCCATTTCCCGGACACGTCTGTGAACTGTGGCTTTTGATACCTGGACTCCAGCTTCAGCCCACTGTCTTTGAAGCTCCCCCAAATTCTGGAAGCGGCTCTTCTTCACAATTTTGTTAAGGCTGCGGTCATCTCTCTTGGTTGTGCAGCGTTTCCGGCCACAATTTTCCCTTCCAACAGACTTTTTGTGGATATGCTTTGAAACTGCACTCTGTGAACAGCCTGCTCTTTGAGAAATTTCTTTTTGTGTCTTACTCTCCTTATGGAGGGTATCAATGATGGTCCTCTGGACAGCAGTCAGATCAGCAGTGATTTAGTTTACTGAACCAAGCTGAGTGTTTTTAAGGCTCAGGAAACGCTCGCAAGGTGTTTCGAGTTAATTAGATGATTCAGGTGATTAGTTGAATAGCCTACTTGTATACTTTTTCATGATATTCTAATATTTTGAGACAGGATTTTTGAGTTTTCTTAAGCTGTAAGTCAAATTCAGCAATATTAAAATAATAAAAGGCTTGAAATAGTTCAGTTGATGTGTAATGAATCCAGAATGTATGACATTTTTGTTTTTTTAATTGCATTACAGAAAATAAAGAACTTTATCACAATATTCTAATTTTCTGAGACAGTCCTGTATGTGTCCCGACGGATCACCACCTTATCGTGGTGGGGCACTTTGTGCGTCTCCATGACCCCTAGAGCTATGTCGGCGGGAGTCTCGTACTCCTGGCAGGGTTACCCAAGCCGAACAGGTCGAAGGGTAGAGTCCAGACTAAGAGTGATCCCAAAAGCTGGTGGCGGCACGCTTTGAGGCGGTTTCCCACAGACCTGGATTCCGGCAGCCGCCTGCAGCTGTAGGAAGATGCCAGTCGTCTAGGGTCTCCCTTGCCACTGGAACCATCTTCTTTACAATCAAGATAGTGGCGTTGGGGAAAGCGCACCCCTTACGCCACTTTAAAAACCATCATTGCGCAGGTATCCTCTTTTACCTGAGTCTCCGACCACAAAAGTCTGGCGGCGATGGAGTATCCAGTGACGGGAGCAGGTTTGAATGAGCTGGAAGCTCTTAGCTGGAACTCTGCACGTCAGCAGCACAGGGCAAGGGTCGTTAGCAGCTGGGATTGAGTGGCAGCTGTTTCCGGCAGACCCCTGTGCGTCTGAGCAGCACTATTTAGTGGCCGCACTGCTCACCCCAATTGGGGAAAGGCCTAGAAAAGGTGGCCTAAAGATTGCCCACTCAGCACAGTACCCGGACAGGAAACCGCGCCTGTCGGGACATTCCACTATGCGGTCGAAAAACAATAGCATTTAGAATTGCAGCATGGAACATAAGGACACTCCTGGACACCAGTTTGGACAGACCACAGCGCAGAACAGCACTCATTGCCAATGAGCTGAAGCGATATAATGTGGATGTGGCAGCGCTCAGCGAGACCAGACTCCTTGAGGAAGGCTCACTCAATGAAGAGGGGGAGGGTTAGACATTCTTTTGGAAGGGATACCCCATGGGCGGACACCATCTTCACAGAGTTGGTTTTGCAATTAAGAACACCCTACTGCTGAAGCTCACAGAGTCACCAGTGGGTGTCAGTGAAAGACTAATGACTCTTCGCATCCCACTTGCAAAATGCAGACATGTTACATTAGTTAGTGCCTATGCACCAACACTGCCATCGAATTATGAAGAGAAGGATCGCTTCTACCAGGCACTCGATGACATCCTCAGTCACATCCCGAGGAATGACAAAATCATGCTGCTTGGTGATTTCAATGCAAGAGTCGGAAAGAACTTGCAAAACTGGGATGGTGTGATTGGTGCCCATGGCATTGGAAAAGTTAATTCCAATGGCATGAGACTTCTTAGTCTGTGCGCGGAACATAACCTTACCATCACAAACACCATCTTCCAACAAAAGAATAAATATAAGGCATCCTGGATGCATCCCAGGTCCAAACACTGGCACCTGATCGACTACGCGATCGTGAGGAGGGCTGACCTGAAGGACGTGCTCATTACAAGAGCTATGCGTGGGGCAGACTGTTGGACCGACCACCGCATGATTCTGACAAAGGTCAGAATGCATGTCCGGCCCCTAGCACGTCAGGGTGGTTCAAAGAGGAAGACACTCAACTGTGCCAAACTCTCCAGTAGCGACACCCTTGACAACTTCTGTTGCTCTCTAGCTGAGAGGCTGGCAAACATTGAGCAGCTGGTCATGTCAGAGGCTGGGATGGATGAGAAGTGGACCTATATATCTACCACCCTCTTTGACACTGTAGCCCAAACCGTTGGTTTTAAAACTAAAAAACGCCAGGACTGGTTTGACCAGAATGCCGGAGAGATCTCAACCCTCCTGGACAGAATGCACAAGGCGCACAGAGCCACCCTGAACAACCCACAATCTCAATTCCATAAAAAGCTATGGCAAGCCCTTCGTTCCGAGGCCCAGAGAACTCTCAGAAAACTGCAAGATGAGTGGTGGATCTCAAAAGCCAATGAAATCCAGTCTCACGCTGATAGAAGCGATATGCACAGTTTCTATGATGCAGTAAAAACCATCTATGGCCCCAGAAACTGCTCCCTGGCACCTGTTAGATCTGCTGATGGAACATCTCTAATCAAGGATCAGGCTATGATAGTGGAGCGGTGGGCTGAGCATTTCAACACCCTGCTCAACCAGCCCACCCCAGTGGACCCAACTGTCCTTTCAGAGCTCCCTGAACATCCTACATTGCCAGACCTCGACCTCCCGCCAACTTTCAATGAAATCCTGCATGCAGTCAAAACCCTGAAAAACAATAAATCCCCTGGACCTGACAACATCCCAGCTGAACTTCTCAAGGTAGGAGGCTACCTCTGTACACGGACACTGTTTCAATACATTTCAGAGGTGTGGAGACGAGAGTGTGTCCCGCAACTGTGGAAAGATGCGAACATTGTGACCATCTTCAAGAATAAAGGAGATAAATCCATCTGCTCCAACAGTAGGGGTATCTCTTTGTTGGCCACTGCTGGAAAGGTCCTTGCCAAGGTCATGCTCCGCAGACTCATCTCCAAAATATCGGAACGCGTCATCCCAGAGTCACAGTGTGGTTTTCGAAAGGACAGGGGAACAGTCGACATGATCTTTGTGACACGTCAGCTCCAAGAGAAATGCCGGGAGCAGCACAAGGACTTGTTCATCGCCTTTGTCGATCTCTCAAAGGCATTTGACACAGTGAACAGGGACCTACTGTGGCAAGTCCTGAAGAGATTTGGGTGTCCACCCAAGTTTCTCACCATTCTTGCACAGTTCCATTCAGGGATGACAGCCAGAGTGGTAGTTGGAAGACACAGCTCAGAGCCCTTTGGCGTCAAAACTGGAGTGAGGCAAGGCTGTGTGCTGGCTCCAGTTCTCTTCAACATCTTCCTCGTCTGTGTTACAACACTGCTACGTAGAAGGATGGAGAAGCAGGCTGGAGTTACCATCAACTTCAGGTTTGATGGTAACCTGTTTAACATCAGGAGGCTACAGGCAACTACCAAACTGACTTCAGAAACCATCATTGAGCTACAGTATGCTGATGACTGTGCCCTGGTTGCCCATACACCGGAGGCTCTGCAAAACATTCTCTCGGCAGCTGTAACTGCATACACCAGAATGGGACTGACGATCAACACCCAGAAGACAGAGGTACTCTGTCAGTCCAGTGCTGAGCTCTTACCAAATCCAATAATCCTCACTGCAGCAGGGCAACACCTGCTCATGGTGCCCACCTTCAAATATCTGGGGAGCATAGTGTCTGACACCTGCTCATTGGATGATGAGATCCAGAGCCGTCTCAAGCAAGCATCAGCATCTTTCGGTCGACTAAGGAGAAGGGTCTTTCAAAACAACAACCTTAGACTCCACACCAAAATGCTGGTCTACAGAGCTGTATGCATCACTACATTACTGTATGGATGTGAGGCATGGACTATCTACAGCCGCCATCTGAAGAGCCTCGAGACCTTCCATGTAAGATGTCTTCAGAAGATCCTTGGCATCACATGGAGGGATAGAGTGCCGCACACAGAGGTGTTGGAGAGGGCAGGCAGCTGCAGCATGGAATCCATTATGGCCTAACGCCAACTTAGGTGGCTGGGGCATGTCTT
>NC_142356.1:2710509-2813009 GCF_059441175.1 Urocampus carinirostris
CTGGGATGTCCTGCTAGGGTCCAGCAGTGGGGACATTGAGGAGATGGCAAACTGCACTACTGACTACATTAAATTCTGCATGGACAATGTTGTTCCTATAAAGACTGTACGCTGCTATGCCAACAACAAGCCCTGGATCACGAGAGACATCAAGTGCCTTCTGAACCAAAAGAAGAGGGCCTTTAAAAATGGTGATCATCAGGAGCTAAAACGAGTACAGAAGGAGCTCAAAGTCCAGCTCCGGAAAGGGAAGGAGCAGTACAGGAGGAAGTTGGAGAAAAAGCTGCTGAACAACAACATGAAGGAGGTGTGGGAAGGGATGAAAACAATTACTGGCTGCAGCACCAAGCAGGGAGTGGCTGTGGATATAGATGTGGGGCGAGTCAACCAGTTGAACAACTTTTTCAACAGGTTTGACCACTCCGCCTCATCCTCACCCCTGAGTTGTGCAGCTGTCCTTCCCCCTCCCCCTCTGGACACTAGCATGGAAGACATCCCCCCACTAAAAATAACTTCAGCCCAGGTGTGTGGGGAGCTGAGAAGGCTACGAACCAGCAAGGCAGCTGGTCCGGATGGAATATCCCCCCGACTGCTGAAAGCCTGTGCGTCTGAGCTGGGAGACCCTCTACAGCGCATCTTCAACCTGAGCCTTGAACAGGGGAGGGTCCCTCAGCTGTGGAAAACATCCTGCATCATCCCAGTCCCAAAGAAATCAAGACCAGAGGAACTCAACGACTTCAGGCCAGTCGCCCTGACATCACATGTGATGAAGACCATGGAGCGGCTGCTGCTGCACCACCTGAGGCTACAGGTCCGTCACGCCATCGACCCACTGCAATTTGCTTACCAGGAGAAGGTGGGAGTGGAGGATGCTATATTATACATGTTACACCGATCCCTCTCTCACCTGGATAGGGCGAAGGGGGCTGTGAGGATTACATTTTTGGACTTCTCTAGTGCCTTCAATACCATACAGCCTCTGCTACTGAGTAGGAAATTGACAGAGATGGGAGTTAGCTCACACCTTGTAGAATGGATTACTGACTACCTGACAGGCAGACCGCAGTATGTGAAACAGGGGGGCTGTACATCGGACACCGTGGTTAGCAGCACAGGATCTCCGCAGGGGACCGTTCTCTCTCCGTTCCTATTCATTCTATATACATCGGACTTTAAGTACAACTCTGAGTCCTGCCATGTGCAAAAGTTTGCCGATGACACTGCGATCGTGGGATGTATCAGAAACGGGCAGGAGGAGGAGTACAGGAAATTGATTCAGGACTTTGTCCGATGGAGCGACGCAAACCACCTGCACCTAAACACCACCAAGACCAGAGAGATGGTGGTGGACTTCAGGAGAACCAGAACTCACCCGGTTCCTGTAACCATCAAGGGAGAATGTGTAGAATTTGTCCAGACCTACAAATACCTGGGTGTGCAGCTGGACAACAAACTGGACTGGACTGCCAACACAGAAGCTCTATGTAGGAAAGGGCAAAGCCGACTTTACTTCCTCAGAAGGCTGGCCTCCTTCAACATCTGCAAAAAGCTCCTGAAAATATTCTATGAGACAGTAGTGGCAAGCGCCCTCTTCTATGCGGCAGCGTGTTGGGGATGCAGCGTCAAGAAGAAGGATGCCTCTCGTCTCAATAAACTGGCTAGGAAAGCGAGCTCTGTTGTGGGCAAAGAGCTGGACAGCCTAACAACAGCAGCTGAGAGACAGGCACTGAAAAAGCTGAGGTCAATCATGGACAATCCATCGCATCCGCTTCACAGCATTATCTCCGGACAGAAGAGCAGTTTCAGTGACAGACTGCTGTCACTGTCTTGTACTACGGACAGACTGAAGAGATCTTTTCTTCCTCATGCCATGAGGCTCTTTAACTCCACCCGGCAGAGTAAAGGCCCACATTAAACCACACCACCTACATTGGATCTTACTGCATTATGTGTTCTGTGTAGCACTATTTAGTTAATCTATATAACATGCTAAAGTGGGCATTTGCACGTCACACTGGGTATTTGTATATTGTTTTCTTTTGGCTTTATTATTGTATTGTTCAATTCTCAGCTCAGGGATGCTGCTGGAAATGTGAATTTCCCTTAGGGGATGAATAAAGTATCTATCTATCTATCTATCTATCTAAACTCATTTTAACTCGGGGGCCACACGATAGAACAAACATTCTGTCGGGGGCCGGACTAGTAGATTAAAGAGAAAGAAAAAGAGAGATGAAGAAATTAGAGAAAGAGGGAGGGAAAAGGAGAGAGAGCGGGACAAAGAAAGAAAGAGAGAGGGAGAGAGCATGAGAAACAAAAGAGATAAAAAGTCGTGAGAGAGGGGGAAAAGAAAGGGAGAGGAAGAAAGAAATCCAAAGAGAAATAGAAAGACAGAACAGAGAGAAAAGAGAAAAGAAAGTGCAAAGGGTAGGAGAAAAGAGAGAAAAGGAAAAAAGAAAAGTTAGAGCAAAAGAAGTGAAAATGATACAGAGAGAGAAAGAGACAAAGAGGAACAAAGGAAGGGAAAAAGAGGGACACGGAGAGTGACAGAGACAGAGTGGGAGAAAAGGGGTGGAAAAGAGAGAGAGAGAGAGAGAGAGAGAGAAATACAAGTCCAGTGTCTTGGCTCGAGGCACTTGGTTTTGGCAACATCATGTTGACATATTTCAACCTACAGCTTGTTTTTCTCTTGCGCTTCTTTGAGTGTTGTCTCGCGGGCCGCATTCCATCCCTTAGCGGGCCTGATCTGGCCCGCGGGCCGCCTGTGATCTAGACATTTATCCATCTATCCATCTATCTATCTAGACATCTATCTAGACATCTATCTAGACATCTATCTAGACATCTATCTATCTATCTATCTAGACATCTATCTAGACATCTATCTAGACATCTATCTAGACATCTATCTAGACATCTATCTAGACATCTATCTAGACATCTATCTAGACATCTATCTAGACATCTATCTATCTATCTAGACATCTATCTATCTATCTATCGATCTAGACATCTATCTATATAGACATCTGTCTATCTATCTAGTCCAAGGGGGGGAAGGAGATGAATATGGACAAATAACTGGGCCCACAATATCAAGGAATGGACTGGTGCCAACTTTGCAATGAGCCAAAAACAGGCCAGGAACTGTCAGCAGTGGAGAAAGCCGTCCACAGTTGCCTCCTCAATGGTTCCCCGAACACTCAGGCGGTTCGGGGATCCGTGAATCGTGATTCAAAGCTGCGGTTGACTTTGGAATCCACTTACAGCAACTCTCTGAAGTGATTCGGGAAAGCTGTTCTTCTCGCCGTCCTGTAGGTAGCCAAACACCACATAGGCTGTCCCTTCTACCTCCTGACCAAAAAGATACCTAAATCACACAGAAAGGAAGTCAAGTTCACACTAAGGAACATCCAAAATCCAGACCCTCTCTCACTTACGTAGCTCTGATGTTGACAAGGAAGTCGTCACTATCCTTGTAGAAGAAGGGGACCAAAGGCATCAATTTGACTTCAAAACTGGGCAGCACTGGGGGTTATGAAAGCATTTTTTGGTTTCACGTTGGATAAAAACATATTTTTATGAGTTCACATCATGGTCATCTCTCACCATACTCTTTGACCTCAAACTCTGACATGTAGGTCTGCTGTAGGTGACTTTGGAACCTGGCCACCATTTTCCACACTCCGGTACTACACAGAAAAAAAGTCAATCAGAACACATATTTTTAAGGTGACCAGTGTCAAGAACCGGAACAGGAGGAGGACCCAGATGCGTGACGTTTCTCACACAAGCCTTATTTTACGGGAAATGGGGCAGTTATGCACGTTAACCCAAACGCCAGTGGTTCCGCAATCGCCGGGCGGAAGAAGTAAGGCAGCAGTCCGGCGTGGAATGACAGGAAGCCAGAGGCCGACGAGATCGATACCGATTGCACCAGCAGATATCGGACAGATGGGGTCGATACCGGACGGGACGGGACAGACAGGATTGATATCGGGCTCTGGAGACAGGAGTCCGATAACAAGCAGAACGAGATAGACGGAAACGATACCAGACACTAGAGATTGAAATTAAACAGGACGAGAACTAGGCAAACTAGACGAGAACGAAACTGGAGATCGATATCAAACAGGACAAAATAGACGGGAACAATACCGAACGGGGAACACAAGCAGGAAACCGGACAAAACCCACGTCTTGCGGGTGCAGAGGTTCGTTGACGGACTGACAAAGGGTGAGTGAGAGCACTGAGCTTAATTAGGAGAGAAGCCAATCTGTCAACGAGCCGCTGCTGGTGCCACGTGGGCGGGGCCAATTGGGCGCCATAGGCAACCGTGACAAAAAGGTAAAATACTGCATAACTTACATGGTCAAAGAAGCTCTTGCTTAAGCTAAAGCAACTCCGTTTTTCAAATATCGAATAGGCTGGCGTAAAACAACCCTTTTGGAGTCGAAGAAAGCGTGCACACTACGTGATATGTAAAAAAATATGCAACTTTAAGATGTTACCTGACTATTTCAGCAAGTTTGTAGCTGCCAGAATGAATCCCAGATTTCAGAAAGACGGATTCAATGGGTATAACGACTTTTTCGGGCGTCTGTGAATGAAAAGTAGGGACCAAAATTTCAGAAACACTGCTTCCATGTTCATGCAGAGGTGGCAAAATGCGACAATGTCTAGAAAGTTTGACCACTCCAATATTAGCTTACTTGCACTGGCTACCATTCCACTTAACATAAGACTTTCAGGCTCTCTTACTAAGAGACAAATGTTTGGATTGTCCCCTCTTATCTCTCTGATTTGATTTTCCCTTATGTTCCTGCACAAAGCATCCGCTCGGAAAATGCCGGTCTACTAGTGATCCCGAGAGCCAAGAAGAAATCCACAGAGCATTCTCGTTTTTGGCCCGGAGCTGTGGAATGCTCTTCCCCCTGAGATTCGATCTGCAACCTAAGTGCAAATATTTATGTGTTTAGATGTCTATAGCATATGAATAACCTTTATTTTATGTTGATAATATTTGTATTATTTTCCCTCGTGTAGGTTTTAGATGAGGGGATGGTGTCATAATACCGTAAATTCCTGACTATAAGCCGCTACTTTTTCCCCCAAACTTTCAACCCTGCGGCTTATTCAGTTATGCGGCCAATTTATGTCATTTTTCTAACGGGTACAAAAGTACAAAAGGTCTATATGACAAAGTTTCTTTCCGACACTGAGGAAGACGACTTTGATGGCTTCAGTTCTAAGAAGGAAGATGAGGACGGTTTACCGTGATTTTTACAAGTACGGTATGTTTTTTTTTACCAGACCCGTTTACTGTGTTGCGAGCGTGTTGCTACCATCAACTGCCCTGTCACAGGCACCGTTTGGGATGAAAGTTATATTATTATTATTATTAAAGCTTTGAAAACTCTCTCGGTGTACCGTCTTTCTTTGTAAATATGTGTAAGCATGTATAATATGTTTCTGCAACTGTATATTTTTGTAATGTATTTATTTGAGAGACTTATTCTGATATGTTTTGTACGGGCGAATCAAAAAGAAGGGTCGAAAACCACGGGGGCTGACGGAAAGTGGAGTAAACATGAGACGTGTTTGTGGACGAGGCGGACAATAGTGGATATATATTTTTCCCACCCTTACCTTTGGAAATATACACTTTTTTCCTTGGATTACTTTCAACGGGGCCCGGACTCTGCAGGTCTGCATCAAACCTCAAGTACCGGTATAATTTTCCGTTCATTTTGCCGGCTGTGAATTTTGCACTGTGTACTTTAATGAAGGACATTCAGTTTCAATCGAGGGACTTAAAGTCGGGTTTGGGTTAATTTTGTGTTTGTGTTACATTTTTTAATTTGGGCGCATGCGGCTTATAAACAAGTGCGGCTTGTGTAAGTACAAAATCGGTTTTCCTCTTAAAATGTGGTGGGTGCGGCTTATAATCAGGTGCACTCTATAGTCCGGAATTTACGTAGTCTGTCATAATAGTTTGCAATAGTCTTTCATCTGTGCAGCCCTTTGAGACTCTTTATGATTAAGGATGTCACAAATAAACATGACTTGACTTGACTTTTGAACCAAAACACTAACCATCATTTCAATGATGATAGCAGCGGGATCATCTCGACTGTCGTCATCCCTCTCCACCGGTGACATGTTAGGAGTCACTCCAAACATCCTGTAGTTGACTGCGAGACAAAAGACCAGATTCGAGTTGCCGAAACCGACGAAGACGACGGCGTCCGTCGCGTACCCGTGCTGTCGGGGGTGTAGAGGTTCTTGTCGGTCTGGATGAAAATGTATCCGGACTGGAACGAGACCAGTACCACTTTCTCCAACAGCCGGTCGGGGAACTGAGCTTGCAGGTACACGTATTGCTTCACGTTGGGGTCTGTGCTAAAGCCCTTGGCCGGAATCTGGGACCGGGATGGACCGGTGCCGTTAAGTGCTGACAGAGATTGGAAAAAGTTTCTTTTACCTTAATTGTTCCGAATCCTTGGAAGTTGTTGCCCCTCGTAAGGGTCACAGGTGTACTCGGTACCAGTTTTGTGGTTTTAGTCGGATGGTTCATAACATTGATGACCACCTTGATGTCGACCCCGTTGCAGTTTTGGCACTCCACAAAAATGTTTTCTTCTGTTCCTACTCGCAGCAGGTTGGGGGAAGACATCACTTTTCTGGAGTAGAGGAGAGAGGGGAAAATGACAGGGTTAAAGTCAAGTGAAGTCATGTTTATTCGTATAGCCGTAAAATTCGGAAGTTAAACCACGACCTTTTGTCCCAAGCTTTCAATCTTGCAGCTTATGCAATAATGCAACTAATTTATGCATATAATTGAAACTCTTTCTGTGTACCATCTTTATTTATCTCATGTTTCAATGTGGGCGCATGTGGCTTATAGTCAGGTGCAACTTACGTGTGTAAAAACGTTTTTTTCCTTTAAAAATGTCTTTGGTGCGGCTTATAATCAGGTGCGCTCTATAGTCCGAATGTTATGGTAATCGCAAAAGGTCACGAAAGGCTGCACAGACCACTGTTACAACATTCCCTGATCTGAAACCTATACCAGGGCAAGGAAAAACTCAAAAATTCTGTCGGCAGAGACAAAATAATCAATCGATCGTTTGATTTCCTCCTGGTTCAATCGCTATCTCAGACTTTTTAACTCCAAAAGTTCACCCGACCAAGACACCATGAGCCAATTATTGATCATTGTGACTAAAATCCAGCATTTGATGAGCATATTCGAGCGCACGGCAAAATAATGATTCTATTTTAAAAATGCGCATTTTTACCTGAAATTAAGACATTTTCCGTTGCGCGGCGTGTTATTCGGAGGCTTTACGTTAGTGCCCCTCCTCCTCTGCTTCGTGTGTCAGTGCGTGTTTGCGCAGTGCCTCGCAGAGGAGAGATCCGTGTTTCAACGCAGCCAACGAAACACACGCGCACGATAAATGAACGAATCAAGACGGCTCCTCGAGCGAAAACATCTCGTTTTTTCCAGCCAGCGCAGACAGACGAATGGGTCTTTGTGCAAAGAATCACCGTGCTGTTTTGTGCATTATGCCCCGAGAGCGTTGTAGCTCGCACAGCAAGTGTTACGAGACAAAACATGAACATGAATTCAAGGATGACACGCGCAGTGTCCAGGTACGGCAAACAAACACAGACCCTGAAGACCTTTGTCACTGCTAAAAACACCACCACTGAAGCAAGCTATCACATTGCTCACTGCATAGCAAATCACAGAAAACCATTTACTGATGGCGAATATTTTAACGAAGCATGTGTGTGCGTGTATGCCTTCTGCTTTTGCTGCTGTTATTTGAAGTTTTGATAGTTTCTTAAATAAGATTTTATTGATAAATGGTATGATAGCTGTCCATAGCACTTGTTTTTTGATTGTAGTTCATTGTTAATGAAGAATGGTCGATTCTGGTTAATTCTTGTGGTCAAAAGTCATGAATGGCTACAGGCCTTTACACTTGTTATTCACATTCATTTTTTACTTGATTGATGAACAACAATAGTAAAAGATAAATTGCTCAGTTATATGATTCAAATTTTGTATATTTGGACTGGTGTAAAATGACGGCTCTGTTGAGTATTAAAAAAATGTTGTGCGAGTTATTGATCACGGCGTGGCACACTGATTTACAAGGACATTCGAAAGTGGCACTCCACACCGAAAAGGTTGACGACCCCTGCTTTAGATGTCCTTGACAGTTGCCGTAGAATTATTTTTTTGGGGTACTGTTAAATGTTTTTACGTTGCTCAGTTAACTTTATTTAAACTTTGACTTTGTTTCCAAAATATTGTGCAAATGGAAGGTATTTTCGTTGTAACGTGGAGTGCAATATCCCAGTTCTAAGTGCGATAGCCCAGTTGTGTATAGTTTTTATTTTAGATATGAATACTTTATATTTTTGTATTTATTAGTCTTTATATTGCATATTTTATTAACTGGATTCCAACCGTAGTTTCTCTAAAGCAATACGATGATAAAAAGGTGATTCTGATTCTTATCAAAAAAAAAAAAAGAGAAAGGCTTACCAGTTGGCCATATTCGACCACATTACCTTGACTTGTGGAACTGCAAACTGCAGGCTGGCTAATCATTATGGGAATGAACTAAGGCCAATGTTTACACATTTTAACTCATAAATAAATAAGTAGTTTAAGTGTGTAAACGGGTACAGTTGACCCCAGGCATATGTCAAACATACAGCCCGCAAGACGGATCCGGGCCCTTGGAGGATTAGATCCGGCCCGCAATACATTTCTGAGTATGTCAATTATTATACAATTGAAAACTCTATTATACATCGGAATGAAGGAGCAGAAACAGTTGTACTGGACCGAACATTTGTTTCACAAATAAAAGTACTTTATAGCGTTTTATTTACAAATAACTTCTCTAATGTCAAGTTATCATTTAAATTATAAATGTGAACTGACGGCTAAAATTGCCACATTTTAGGTTTAAGAGCAACTCGAAATTGCAAGATGTAGGAAAATATGAAAGTTACGTCTCCGAGATGCTTATCTGCTATTGGTTGACAGTATATGAAATGCTGGTCTGCTATTGGTTCGTGTCATGGCTTCATGATTACCGACGGTATTCACCTGTTCCAGCTCCTTTGGCGCCAACTGCCTGGGACTCTGATTGGCTCCCTGTCCCTATTTAAACCCACTCCTATCTGTCCCCTTTTGTCAGTCCGTCTGCAAACCTCAGTTTACACTAGGCAAGCCTTATCCGACCCTGTCTCCCACCCGTTTTTTGCTCCCGTCGGTGCCCCGGCTTCGACCCATTTTTGAAACTGGCCACGTCTACTCTCCCGTCCCGGCTTTTGATCTCTTTTGTCCTCGACCACGTCTACTCTCCTTTCCTGGCTTACGACTGGCTTACGACCCCGACCAGGTTTTTGCCCTCCTGTCCCGGCTACTGACCCGTTCCCGGCATTGCCATCGCTCGCCACGGAACATCCACCTCCGCGTTCGGAGCGACCTGCTTCCCGCGTCCAGCAATCACCGGATCGTTGGAGCAACCCTTTCCCTTTCTTCTAATAAAACTTGTGAGAAACGCAACGCAAGTGGGTCCTGTTTCCGTTCTTGTCCTGACACTATTGGCTGGACTACATCCCAAAATCCCTTTGTTTTCATTCCTTCCAGAATCTTGTGTGTTTCCTAAAGACTTTTTAAGTCAGAAAAACAATTCTGTATTTATACTACTGTATACGGGGAAAGGTCCCCGGTTCGAGACCAGGTGGAAACATATGTTGGCCACCGGGCTGTACTTGCCCAAGACACACCAAAGGAAATGATGCCCCTACGACTCTAGTGGTTAAGGGACGCAACCAACCAACCAACCATTTCACCAGTCTTGGTTCAAGACTTGCAGCGATGCTAAAGCGAGAAGTAAAAACATCATTACCAAGGAAACGAAGCTCGGGATTATCAAAAAAATACGAAAAAGGTACACAAACGGTACTTGCTAAGTTACATGGCTGCAACCAATCAAGGATTAGGACGATTAATAAAAATAAACGGGCGAATAAAGCATGCTAAGCCTCTCATAAAAATCCTCGAGAGTGGGAGTTTTAAAAATCAGTTGCATTTTTGATCGGACGTGTCCCCCCCTGCTCATCCACCCGCTACTCCAATTGACCAAGTCACGTCACATCAAATGTACTTTTTTTTTTCTTTAGCATGAATAGATATTGATTAATCTGCAGCTATAATACACATAAGTAGTACGTTAGTTACTATATACTGTTTTGTTGCACGCAGGCCAAATGTGACCCGCCACACTGTTTTGATGCTGAGAGAAGCACAAGAAAAATAAATAAACTGCCTCGTGTCAATGACTTGCCGATGTCGCCAAAAGCCAGGCCTGACACACGAGGCACTCACTCTAGTTGTATTTGCTGATTACCATTAATCAACCAGAGAACCCCACCCCAGTGTTGTTTTACCAGAAATAAAAGTCACAAACTGTTTAAGGAAAGACAAAAAATACCAAATTTAAAAAAAAAAGGCCACTGGGTATGTTAGAGAAGCTTTAGCTCCTTTTTATATCAGATATGAAAGCTAACAACAAAGTTTACATAGTCAGATGAAGATTTTCATCAAATATCTAAAGCAGAAAGACTTTTAAATCATTAAATCATATATGCTATTTTTGTCACTTTCCATTATGTGTGGCCTTCTTGGAGTTAAAGCCCCAGTTTTTAACGTTTGACTCCTAGAGGGCAGTGTTGAGTAGGGCGAAGGAAAACTAGTGCCAAATAATCATGGCGTAGCAGCTAGGTGCCCGACAAAAAAAAAAAGAACATTTATGCCTCATATTCTAATCAATTTTTAAAAAAATGTACCACTGTGATGCACTAAACATTACACACTGTCCCTTTAAGTGAAATTGTGCTTCTTTTTTTAACAATTACACAGTTGACAGACACTACACCTGATTAAATCTTAGTGAAAAAAATCAAATATCGAGGAAAACAACGTTTAATAATCAAATCTCACATCCTTGAATCATAATTTAATTTTGATTCTCTGAAAAGACCCCCAACCTTCCAGCTAAGGCTGATTTTCTTGTGTCTGCCCCAGTGGGAATGTGGCCCCAGAGCTAAAATGAGTTTGACACCCCTGCATTAGCTAAATAGCATAGGTTTCTATCCCCCGTTCTGCGGCAATTTCACTCAAAGATCCCCAGCTCAGAAAGGATTCGTCTGGAATCTCGGGGGTCTCCCGTTCATAGTTACATGACTGTGCCACAAGCAGAAGCCGATGGCAAATGATTGTCAAGCCAACTTACAGTGGATCGCCATCAACCTGAGAAGCCAGAAAAGCAAAAAAGGCCAGCGAGGCCAGGATCCGTCCAAGACCCGTCCGCATCTTCTCCCTCGATTGCGAACCGTTCTCAAAGTACACTAGGGCACCGCAACGCCGCTTTTATATTCTTCTTGTCCGACAATCTCCTCCCAGCGGGTCCAAAAAACACATCGTTTCCCGGCAGCAGTTGCAAAACCGCTGATATTGGCAGAGCTCTACGAAAGATACATAGAAAAAAATCAATGGTTTTGTTCAAGTGACTTTCGTTTTTGTAAAAACGACTCAGAGAGAAGTTAGACGTCGATTCTTGTGAGGCGACAACGAGTGGGGCACGTCGGGTTAAAAAAATTGGAAGAGGGTCCAGTACCGCCAGTGGCCTAACAGGGGGGGCGTATATTTTAAAGAAATGACATTGAAGTCGGGCAGCACGGAGGCGCAGTGGTTAGCGCGTGTGCGGCACAGTTCTGGGGTCTCGGGAACCTCTTGTGTGGGTTTAAATCCAGCTACCGGACTTCCTGTGCGGAGTTTGTATGTTCTCCCCCCGTGCTTGCGTGGGTTTCCTCCGGGCACTCCGGTTTCCTCCCACATTCCAAAGACATGCATTTCAGGTGGATTAGCCGGTCCAAATCGTGTGAATGAGTGAGCGAACTGTCTGTCCCTGTGTGCCCTGCGATTGGCTGGCAACCAGTTCAGGGTGTCCCCTGCCCACTGCCCCATGATTGCTGGGATGGGCTGCAGCACCCCCGCGACCCTACTGAGGATAAGCGGTGCAGCTAATGAGATGAGAACATTGAAGTCGGGCAGCATGGAAGCGCAGTGGTTAGCGCGTGTGCGGCACAGTTCTGAGGTCATGATATCGAACCTCCTGTGTGGAGTTTGCATGTTCTCCCCGTGCTTAAGTGAGTTTCCTCCGGGCACTCCGGTTTCCTCCCACATTTCAAAAACATGCATGTCAGGTTGATTGGCCAAACCAAATTGTCCTTAGGTGTGAATGAGCGAGCGAATTGTCTGTTCAGGGTGTCCCCTGCCCACAGCCCGAAGACACCTGAGATGGGCTCCCGCACCCCCGCGACCCTACTGAGGATAAGCGGTGCAGATAATGGATGGATGGATAACATTAAAGTCCGTGGGCTTCCATTGACTTTTAATGGGCGCTGCAATGCCTGCCGTGGCCTCCCAGGGGGCGTAATACCAGAGGAAATAATACTAAAGTATACGGGCAAAGGAGGGGAAAAATATTCATTTGATTTTTTGGTATACGCAGGTGAAGAATCCAATACTTTGGCAATTAATAAGGAAAAAGCCGTTTTAATATAAATGTATGAAAAACATACAGGTAGACATGTACTGTATTTTTGGCACTATAAGGTGCATCGGATTATAAAGCGCACCCCTCAAAAATAGTCCTTTGTGATATGTTTTTCATATATAAGGCGCACTAGGCGATTTGAATCAAAACTTCAGTAAAAGCTAGGGTTGCATAAAAAAATGAATGAATAAATACATTTAAATCAAAAGGATTGCTTTCATAGAAGATGAATTTACATTATTCAACATTTGCATTGTTTTGTTTCTCGAGGTATTTCAAGTTTTCCCAACGCTCCGTCGTATTCAAAGCGAATCAAGAATATTTTTTGGGAGCCTGCCGGGTCGATATATCTTCTGAACATGCAAACAAGGTTCAAGTTGTGTAATCCCTGACTTTTGGAGTTTCCACACCGGGGAATTTCTTCCAATGGCAAACTTGGGCAAAAGGTAAAAGAAACGCTGGATTAAAAACACTGTTCGTTTTGTATCATTCAAAGATCGTATCAAAGTGCGGGGCACTCCAAGATAAACACTATAAATAAATAAAAATAAAAACATAAAAAAATAGGATAGATGGGCAATATTCTCAAGGTGTTGCATGTAGACTAACCTACCGTAAATTCCAAAATATAAGGCGCACCTGATTATAAGCCGCACCCACCGCAATTCGGGAGGAAAACCGACTTTGTACATACACAAGCCGCACCGGTATATTAGCCGCATGCATCCACATTAAATAATGGACTTAATTTAATGGAATAGTTTTATTGACGGGGGGGATTTTGTATAGGTTTATTATTTCCTAAAAATTATCCGTTATCCCTTATCAGTCGTTTCATGATTCATTTCAAAGCCTTTAGGCTGAGACACTTACTCCCAGCCAGGGAACTGGGTCAAAGTCCTAGCCAAAGCACCCAGAATCTGAGTACAATTGCACCTTTCCAGGAGGTACTGCATTTCCGGGCCTGTACTAGGAGTGAACAGAGAAATCTACTTATCATTTGATGCAGACCCGCAGAGTACCCGTTGAAAGTAATCCAAGGAAAAAAAGGTGTATATTTCCAAAGGTAAGGGTGGGAAAAATATCTATCCACTATTGTCTCCTGCGTTCACAAACACTCACCTTTACCCGTCCCCAGTTCCCATCAGCCCGCGTTTGCTCCGCCCCTTCTTTCTTATTCGCCCGTGAAAATCAGCATGTGTCTCAAATAAATACAAATAAATACCCAAACCGTGCCTTTGAAAGGTACCAACACGCTACTATGAATACGCTCGCAACGCATCAAACGTAGCTGTTAAATAAGCATACCGTAATTGTTAAATGCACGGTATGCCGTCCTCATCTTCCTACCTATAACTGTCGCTATAAGAGGCGTCTTCTCGCCATCTGAAAGAACCTTGGACATATAGACAATTTTTGCATAATCTAAGAAGTTGAAGTCCTCGATGCATGTGTTCCACCGGTCTAAATCATAAGCGGCCGATAGAAAAATTATATAAATTGGCTGCTTCACTGGATAAGCCGCAGGGCTGAGCATTTGGGAAAAAAGTAGCGGCTTATAGTCCGGAATTTACGGTAAATTGTACGTGCATCAGAATAATTCTGCATTGAAAAAAGTGCAATGACATTCGCGGCAACATTTTGCTAAATCTAAAATGAATATGCTATTAGATATACAGGCAAGATATATTTTCAGTCTTGTGAGCTTTTTAAGGGTTGTTACAAATCTGCTGAGAAGTTTTTGGGTGTGTTAATTTGAATAACTTTGGTTTTTATTTTATTTATAATTCATTTTGACAAACTGATTAAATAAAGTTTTCTTTATGTACGTTTTTTTTAACAGAAGGGATTTAACAAGTTTGTAAACTTTTATTTTCTTTGTTTCTTTGGTACTGTGGTGAGGGGCCCTCTCCCACCGTGGTCTCCTGTGACTAAAGAGGAGGGTGCGATAGGACTTGGGATCCCTTCCTCTCTATCTCTACTCCATGAGAGATAGCAAGGCAAAAAAAGGGGGGCGGGAGACCGAAAGGTCTCGCAAACCCGAGTTATAGGGTCACTAAACGTGAGAGGATGTGGAAGTAAAGTGACCGAGTGGAAGAAAGAGGAGATCAAGGCGGAGACAAAAATATATGTTGCCTATGCAAAAAACAAACAGGTATTCACATCTTATTTATAGACCTATTTTATTGCACTATTTTTTGGATGAGCTTAGAACTTGAGGCCAGTCTCCAAGCAAATGGTAAATGGTCTGCATTTATATAGCGCCTTTCAAGTCAATGAAGACCTCCCAAAGCACTACCTTTGAAATAATTTTTCAATTTTTCTCATCATAGTTCTCTCTTTTAAGTCTTTATTTACGCGTGTCTGCGTAGTTGCTAAACGTTGTTCACCAAAGTGTTATCAATGACGATCAAAACTATTCTATTTCCAACTTGTTTTTTTCCCCCCAAAAATGTGTTACCCTCAAAGTGTCCCATTTTGCCTCCAAATCCCCATCTAAACTTGCAAATGACGCGGTTCAATTAGTATTTGAATCTTCTTGCATTGTCGCTCCAAATGTGAGCGAAACAAAGATGAAAGGTATGTATGTACTGCTGAATGCTTGAAAAAAGGTGGCACAGCTATGAGTGACTGGTTAGTACGCTTGTTGAATGTATGGTTCCTGTTGATTGGTGTAGTGCATAGGTGGGAGATGGTGGTGGACTTCAGGAGAACCAGAACTCACCCGGTTCCTGTAACCATCAAAGGAGAATGTGTAGAATTTGTCCAGACCTACAAATACCTGGGTGTGCAGCTGGACAACAAACTGGACTGGACTGCCAAAACAGAAGCTCTATGTAGGAAAGGGCAAAGCCGACTTGACTTCCTCAGAAGGCTGGCCTCCTTCAAAATCTGCAAAAAGCTCCTGAAAATATTCTATGAGACAGTAGTGGCAAGCGCCCTCTTCTATGCGGCAGCATGTTGGGGAGGCAGCGTCAAGAAGAAGGATGCCTCTCGTCTCAATAAACTGGCTAGGAAAGCGAGCTCTGTTGTGGGCAAAGAGCTGGACGGCCTAACAACAGTAGCTGAGAGACGGGCACTGGAAAAGCTGCGGTCAATCGTGGACAATCCATCGCATCCACTACACAGCATTATCTCCAGACAGAAGAGCAGTTTCAGCGACAGACTGCTGTCACTGTCTTGTACTACGGACAGACTGAAGAGATCGTTTCTTCCTCATGCCATGAGGCTCTTTAACTCTACCCGGCAGAGTAAAAGTCCACAGTAAACCACACCACCTACATTGCATATTATCGAATCTTATTGCAATATGTATTCTGTGTAGCACTATTTAGTTATTCTATATAACACGCTACAGTGGGCATTTGCACGTCACACTGGGTATTTGTATATTGTATTATTTTGGCTTTATTATTGTATTGTTCTCAGCTCAGGTATGCTGCTGGAAATGTGAATTTCCCTTAGGGGATGAATAAAGTATCTATCTATCGATCTATATGTGGTGCCATTGTAAAGGGGATATGTATGAATGTAGCAATTCGAGAGGTATTAGTTTGTTGTCTTCTTCTTGGTCTCCTTCCATTGACTTCATTCGCTCCTCCAGAAGAGGTGGTGATGGAGGAGCAGAGTGGTTTCAGGAAAGGAAGAGGATGTGTGGATCAGGTGTTTGTAGTAAGACAAGTGTGTGAGAAATATTTTGAAAAAGGTAAGGATGTTGATTTGGCTTTCATGGACTTGGAAAAGACGTATGACAGAGTTGATAGAGAGGCGTTGTGGCAAGTGATGGTGATGTACGGAGTGGGTGGAAAGTTGTTGGAAACCTTGAAGAGTTTTATGTGAACAGCAGAGCATGTGTAAGAGTAGGGAGTGAGACAAGTGAGTGGTTCCCTGTGTTGACTGGTGTGAGACAGGGGTGTGTGATGTCACCATGGCTGTTTAATGTGTACATGGATGGTGTGGTGAGAGAGGTGAATGCAAGAGTATTTGGCAGAGATGTAGAGATGATGGACAACAGTGGAACAATGTGGCAGGTAAGTCAGTTGTAGTGTGCAGATGACACAGCACTTGATTCTGAGGAAACCTTGAGAAGGTTGGTAATGGAGTTTGGAAGAGTGTGTGATAGGCGTAAGTTATGTGTGAATGTTGGCAAGAGTAGGGTGCTATAGTGTTCACGTGGTGGAGTGGGCATGGTGTTGGAAATAAGGTTGCATGGACAGGTGCTGGAAGAAGTTGAAAGCTTTAGGTACTTGGGTTGTGATGTGGCTGCAGTTGGTGGAATGGAGTGAATCAAGGAAGCGAGGTGTTGGGTGCTCTGAGGAGAGTGATGAACAACAAGAGTATGGGTATGGATGTTAAGAGGGGACTGTATGAGAGTGTGATTGTGCCGACTGTGTTGTATGGTGCAGAGACCTGTAGCCTGAACGCAGATTTAAGAAGGAAATGAAATGTTTTTGAGATGAAGTGTTTGAGGAGTATGTTAGTAGTGACAAGATTGGATAGATTGAGAAATGAAATTGTGAGAGACAGAACTGGAGTAGTCGTGGAACTGAGCAAGCGTGTGGATAAGAGAGTACTTGGTTGGTTTGGACATATGGAGAGGATGGATGAGGAGCGAATGAAGTAAATGGAAGGAGACCAAGAAGGAGGCCGCAATTGACGTAAATGGATAGTGTTATGAGTGCACTGCAGGAAAGAGGTCTAAATCTAGTGGAAGCTAGAGCTCTTGTTGGTGATAGGAACGAGGGGAGAGGTATTGTGAAAGCATAGTGGGATGTTTGGACATGTTGTAAGGGATAGGCAGGGCATCTGTATGATGCGGCAGGGGTAAACCAGTGAAAGCTGTCGGGCCCTGCTCTTGAACAGAAGAGTGTGTCATGTCACCCTGATTCGAGTGACCAGCCGCTTTCTTGTGTCCCGTTTCATCTGGAGGGACGAAAACATAACCGACTTGGGTGCCGAAGTGCTCAACTTGTTTAGGTGTTTGGGCATTTGGGTTGGCCATGGTCAGATCTTTTGTGTTTTTTGGTTCTTTTTTCCATTTTTCTTTTCTTTGTTTTTGTGTATGTGTTGATGTCGGTCACACCTCTCGAGGTATATGACCAGGGTAGATAGATAGATAGATTTCTTTTAAAGATAGATTAGATTTTTCTGTTAGTCTGAATGAACTTTTTTGTTGGGAATTGCATCATTTTGTAATTGAGGTACCAAAAATGGGGCACAGAAACAGTATACAAGTATACAGTATGTAATAATGAAGAATATTAATCATAATTTAATCATTCATTTTTTGTATTTATTTTGACGATCGTGAGTAATAAGTTTTTAAACTTTTTTTAAAAAAATATTTTTTTTTTATGAGTTTAGAGTTCACGTAGCGAGATAAGTGGTGCAAAGAAAATTATTAATAATTCGTTTTTTTTCATTAATGACATTTTATTTTTATTCGTTTTGGTAAATACTGTATTTTCCGCACTATAAGGCGCACCTAAGAGCCTTTATTTTTTTCAAAAGCTGACCATGCGCCTTATAATACAGTGCGCCTTATATATGGATCAATATTAAGTCGCAAAGTCTTGCAACTAAAGCGAGCAGCCGCCGACTCGATTTTCCCCCGAAGGCGAAGTCGTCAGCGGTGTATGCTGGGATTTATATACCGGCGTTTCATTTCCTAACCAATGTGTCAATCATCATTTGAATCAGTCACTATTGGCTAAAGTTATTCAGAGGTAAAGAGGGCGGATCCTTTTTATCATTTACAGGCTCGCATAGGCTAAGGGGGCGAAACAAAGCCTGCAATTGGCTGAAAAAGATGAATGTGAATGACACGTTGGGTTGCACTACGGCATAGAGAAAACATGTTTTACTATTCTGTATTTGTAAATATTTTACTCTCCTGGATTGACTACACTCACGGTTGTAAGAAGACCATGGTTACGTATCATTATTGAACGTGATGGCTGCAAGAGAACTTAGGTGAGCTACGCGGATTTATATTTTCCCGGTATCTTGTTTTAGAACGATCTTGATGTTTATGCGATGAGTCTATTTCTAAACTAAATTCAATTCAAAGTGTTTATTGTCATATGCACAGTAAAGAACCCCGTTTCTCTGCACAATCAAATTCTTACTTTGCTGTCCACACAGTTGCCAGCAAAAAATAAAATGGAAAACTAAGAAATGTTTGGCATTTCTTGAATTGACCTTCCGAATGATATTTGGAACGATGCATTTGAGTGATTGGTGACATCGTACAGACACTGTTTCCGTACATGTCTGAGACACGTATTTGCTTTTTTTGCAAGCTTTCGGAATGTTAAGGGGGTAAGAAGTTTGACTGAACTATCTGACTGTTTTGTCGACGTTCCCATTGTAGCGCCTTATAATCCGGTGCGCCTTATGTATGGAAAATATAGGACCAAAAACTATTTTTTGGGGGTGCGCCCTATAACCCGGTGCGCCTTATAGTGCGGAAAATACGGTATATGAAATCAAGTTATTTTTTTATCTTGTACTGACCACTGGCCTGTTCTACGTCTTGACTTACTCTTGACCTTCATTCTGTACTTTGGCGTGCTGCTCAAAGGCTTCCGGGCAGGCAGGTTTCCCCAGAACTGTAAAAAGAGTTCCGCACATGTCAATTCGGGAGGCAACTAACCACTATTTTAACAGTCACCAACTATTGAAATAATCGGTTACATGATAATTATTTGAATACAGCGTGAAGTTGATTGGATCATGACGAGAATGAAAAAACACGAAACAAGAGTAAATATATCTTGTATTGAAAAAACAGGCATAGTGGTTGCACAGTAGACATAAATCTTCAATGGGAGGTCTTCAGTGACTCGAAAAGCGCTATAGAAATACAGACATTTACGTCTTTACATGTTACTTTAATCAAGAAAATGTTATCTAGTTTTTGAACTAATTTATTTTGATTTTCGTATGCTGGTTTGGATACAATTTTTATTTTTGCGTCTTTTTGTAATTGAGATAAAATAGTTCAGAATTATGCTTTTTCAGTTGGTCCCATTGATTACATATTTATTACGTGTTATTTATTATGTTTCAGATGAGATAAATGTGTATTTTTATGTTTCCAGTTCTTTTACGAACGTAATTTTTTAAATGCCTGAAATAAACACAAGCAGGCTACTCATTGAGCGAAAAACGAGATACGCTTCTGATTGGCCGACACGAATCAGGTGATCCACTTGATTTGCATACGGGTCCTCAGGTAAAGGGATGGGAAATCAGGCTTTTTTGGAAAGAACCGGCTTTTTCGGCTATGACTTTTTCGGCTCCCAAAGAGTTCTTCGGATTTTTATTGTTTTTAATCATATACATTGTACTAGTGATCGTAGCCAAACATTATGCAACAAATGAATTGATTTTTCAATGTATTATGCTACCTAATGACATTACATTATTAATAAATTATATTATTGGCCATCAAGAGAGAGAGAGAGAGAGAGAGAGAGAGAGAGAGAAAGAGAGAGAGAGAGACAGAGAGAAAGAAAGTAAAAGAGAGAGAAAATAAGAGTGATGTAAAAATAAAGACGGTGAAAGAAAAAACAAAAGGAGAAAAAATGAAAAAGGAGAAACAAAGATGGGAAGAAACAAGGAGAAAGAAACTGAGAGAAAGAAAGGAAAACAGAGAAAGAGTGAGAAAAAAATAGACATAGAGAGGGAGAAGGAAAGAAAGAGGGACAGCAAGAGAGTGAGAAACAGAGAGAGAGAGGGACAAAGAGAGAGAGAGAGAGAGAGAGAAAAATAAAGAAAGCCAGAATAAGAGAGGTAAAGAGAAAGTAAGAGGGATATAGATAAATTAAGGAAGAGAGAGAGAAAGAGAGAGAAAGAGTGAGAGAGAGAAAAAAGGAAGAAAGAAAGAGGGACAGAAAGAGAGTGAGAAACAGAAAGAGAGAAAGGGGGATCAAAAGAGAAAGAGAGAAATCCAAAAAGAAAAAGAAAGAGGGATATAGTGAA
This sequence comes from Urocampus carinirostris, assembly GCF_059441175.1. Classification (NCBI taxonomy): domain Eukaryota; kingdom Metazoa; phylum Chordata; class Actinopteri; order Syngnathiformes; family Syngnathidae; genus Urocampus; species Urocampus carinirostris. The sequence goes on from NC_142356.1 coordinate 2,731,150, forward strand.
AATAAGAGTGATAGAAAGTTAGAAAGAGAGAGGGAGAGAGAGAAAGAGAGGAAAGGTGAGAACAAAATGGAGAAAGAGAAAGAGAGAGGAGGATAGTGAAAGACCGATAAAGAGATAGAGTGAGAAAGAGGGAAAAAGAAGTAGAGAGAAAATAGAGAGAGAAAGAAAGAGAAAAACACGTAGTGAGAAAGAGAGGGAGAAAGAATAAGAGAATGACATCAATAGAAAGAGAAATAAAAAAATGAAAGAGAAGGGGAAAAGAGAGATATGAGAAAGAGAATGATATAGAAAGAAGAAGGGAGTGAAAGAGAAAATGAGGGAAAGAGACGAGAAAGAGAGAAAGAGAAACAGAATGTGAGAATGATATTGAGCGATAGAGTCAAAGAGATAGCGAGGGGAAAGAGATAGAAGAGAGTGTGAGAGAGATATAGAGAGAGAGGGAGAGAGAAAGAGAGAAAAGGTGAGAACAAAATGGAGAAAGAGAAAGAGAGAGAAGGATAGTGAAAGACTGATAAAGAGAGAAAGAGGGAAAAAGATGTAGAGAGAAAATAGAGAGAGAAAGAAAGAGAAAAACATGTAGTGAGAAAGAGAGGGAGAAAGAATAAGAGAATTACATCAATAGAAAGAGAAATAAAAAAATGAAAGAGAAGGGGAAAAGAGAGATATGAGAAAGAGAATAAAGAAGGGAGTGAAAGAGAAAATGAGGGAAAGAGACAAGAAAGGGAGAAAGAGAAACAGAATGTGAGAATGATATTGAGAGATAGAGAGGGGAAAGAGAATAATGAAAAAGAGAGAGTAACAAAAATAGCGAGGGGAAAGAGAGAAGAGAGAGAGAAAGAAAGAGAGAGACAGAGAGTGAGAGAGAGGAGGCGAGAGAGAGATCTAAAGAGACAACTCCCCATAACAAGGAGCCATCTTTCTTCGAACACTCCCAGGAGCCGGCTCACAGAGCCGTTTCGTTCGCGAATGACTCATCACTCCTCAGTTCTCCAACGCGAATGAGTTTCGGTCGTGTTTCGCTTCTGCAACGAAGCATCTTCGGAACCGCCAACTTCATTTCACCTGGACAGGTGCTCGCTCTAGAACAGGTACATTTACTTTTAAGCGATAAAAGTTTTGTAGGGGAGCGATCACACCAGATCACCTTCGGCTCGCCTTCCTGCTTGCAGGTAAAACAGCGACAGGTGGAGCCGGACGGGCTGCATTCCTACCCGGCTGCAGTGCAGAACCACATCCCGGTTCGGCCGGAGACGAAACTGGATGCAGTCCAAATACTAGCTTTGGTCTAAAAATTAACTTTAAAACGACACTTTTGTTATTCTAGTTTGCTCTGTTTATTCATTTGCGTCATATTCGTTGAAAAATCATAACTAAAATGGCCTCTAGTGGGCAGTGTAGAGCAGACAATGGACGCACAATGACAACAAAAGAAAATACAAACTAAAATGAAATGAAACTACGTGTTTTTTGAAGAGTGTGTGTGAAGTGTTGTTTTGAACAACGTTATCTTACCTTTTGTGTGTATATTCGCTCAGAATTCGTGCGAAATATCCGTTACTTGAATGCTAATTTTCCGTTAGCATGTTGTCCGTTAGCATCCGAAAAAGCCCCTACTTTGACATGACAGAATTAGAAGTTAACGACGCTTTAAAAACAAAACGTTGGATAACCTTATATGAATTGTTATTTTAGTTATGTTTCAGTTAACTCTCAACGTGAAGTCGTCTAATATTGTAAAAAAAGGACAGACCTATTAGTCATTTTGTCTACCTCTGTACAAAATAGTGGTGCCTTCATGGTACTTTCCTAACGTGGGAAACCTGTAAACACTCTGTGTGTTTTCTGTAAAATATAGTTCCTTTTCCCCCCGGAATACGACATGAATCTGTTTAAAGGTGGGGATTGCAAAGTAAAATTGTCGTATAGTGGGGCATTCAAACTTATAGCAATTAGATCTGTACCTGTATCATGTCAACTTGCATGTTTTCGCCTTATTTTGTGTATTGTTGATCATTATAAATGTATATAACATTTTTTTTGCATGGGGATATATACTGTGTATATATATGTATATCCATCCTTCTATCTATCTAGACATTTATCTATCTATCTATCTATCTATCTAGACATTTATCTATCTATCTATCTATCTATCTAGACATTTATCTATCTATCTAGACATTTATCCATCCATCTATCTAGACATTTATCTATCTATCTATCTAGACATTTATCTATCTATCTAGACATTTATCTATCTATCTAGACATTTATCTATCTATCTAGACATTTATCTATCTATCTATCTATCTATCTAGACATTTACCTATCCATCTTCTAGACATTTATCTTTCCATCTATCTAGACATTTATCTAGACCAGGGGTCGGGAACCTTTTTGACTCAAAGAGCCATAAAAGCAAAAAATATTAATTTTATTTTGGGAAAGAGCCACACCATATATTATGAGACAAATTTACTAAATTGCTAAACCCTCTCCCCAGACAAAAGCTTAGTCTTCAGCACATTTATTTTTGATGATTTGCTAAAAATTATGAAAAGAGAATAATGCCAGAGCCCCTGTCCCAAATTCAACAAACAGACCACTTTAAACTTGTCTCTTTCTTGCAATTACTCAAGATCGGTTAAACTCCTTTTGACCCTTTTTTTCATACATATTGGTTTCAAAACCAGATGCAAGCATTTATTTTGTAAAAACGTCACAACATTCTGAGAATAGGGAGCCTTGTGTGCTTACCTTTGGCGAGAGATGGGAGGGAATGCTTGTACTTTTTGCATAGCTCCACCCATCCCTCCCACTCACCCAATCAAATGACTAAGTTCTCTTCCGGTGTTTTGGCGTATTTACAGTTCTGTGGATTCATCATAAAGTATCTGAACACTGAACACAGATTATATAGTGAACTTTTAAATAAAGGATTCTTTAGCGTTGTACAGCCAAAACGAGTTTTTTTTCCCCTTTTTTTGTGTGACACCTTGACTGTAAATTGTAGTGAAAAACGTGCCCTATATATACTGCGAAGTGTTTCCTTTGCATTTAGCTTTGGTTTGGCTCTACGTGTACCTTAATAGGATAGATCGGTTTTGAACAAGATGGAGAAATTTTGCATGCAATCAAATTGGTCTCTGAGCCATAGGTACTCATAGAAAGAGCCATACATGGCTCGCGAGCCATAGGTTCCCGACCCCTGATCTAGACATTTATCTAGACATCTTCTAGACATTTATCTAGACATTTATCTAGACATTTATCTAGACATCTATCTAGACATTTATCTAGACATCTATCTAGACATCTATCTAGACATCTATCTAGACATCTATCTAGACATCTATCTAGACATTTATCTAGACATCTATCTAGACATCTATCTAGACATCTATCTAGACATCTATCTCTCTATTTAGTCATTCATCTATTTATCTAGACATCTGGATATCTATCTATCTATCTATCTAGACATCTATCCATCCAGACATTTATCTAGACATCTATCTAGACATTTATCTATCTATCTGTCTAGACATTTATCTATCCATCTGTCTAGACATTTATCTATCTATCTATCTATCTATCTATCTATCTATCTATCTATCTATCTATCTATCTATCTATCTATCTATCTATCTATCTATCTATCTATCTATCTATCTATCTATCTATCTATCTATCTATCTATCTATCTATCTATCTATCTATCTATCTAGACATTCATCTATCTATCTATCTATCTATCTAGACATCTATCTATCTATTTAGACATCTAGAAATCTAGACATTTATCTATCCATCTATCTAGACATTTATCTATCCATCTATCTAGACATTTATCTATCCATCTATCTAGACATTTATCTATCCATCTATCTAGACATTTATCTATCCATCTATCTAGACATCTATCTCTCTATTTAGACATTCATCTATCTATCTAGACATCTATCTCTCTATTTAGACATTCATCTATCTATCTAGACATTTATCTAGACATTTATCTATCTATTTGTCTAGACATTTATCTATCTATCTATCTAGACATTTATCTATCTATCTATCTAGATATTTATCTATCCATCTATTTATCCATCTATCTAGACATTTATCTATCCATCTATCTAGACATCTATCTATCTAGACATCTATCTCTCTATTTAGACATTCATCTATCTATCTAGTCATATATCTATCTAGACATCTATCTTGACATCTATCTATCTCTCTATCTAGACATTCATCTATCTATCTAGACATCTAGAAATCTAGACATTTATCTATCTATCTATCTATCTATCTATCTATCTATCTATCTATCTATCTATCTATCTCTCCTACTAGACATTTATCTATCCATCTATCTAGACATCTGTCTAGACATCTATCTATCTAGACAATAAGGGGAATAAGGGGAATTGCAATTATTAATAATCTAGAGGTTAGCGTATTCTTGTAGTATTTCTGTAGTATTCATGTATTGCTGCATTAGTATCTCTGTAGGATTTGTGTTGTGTTTTTGTAGGATCCTTGTAGTATTTCTGCAGTAGTATTTTTGTAGTCGGATTTTTGTAGTATTTCCGCAGTACTGTAGTATTTTTAAATATTTTATGTCGTAAGCTTTTTTTGTAGGATTGTTGTAGTATTACTGCATTTTTCTTTTTCTTATTTCTGCAGTAGTATTTCTTAGTAGGACCTTTTTAGTATTGCTGTACTATTTCGTTAGTGTTCTTGTAGTATTTCTGCAGTAGTATTTTTATAGGATTCTTGTAGGGGGTTTTTTTGCGGTATTATTTTGTAGTCGGATTTTTTTAGTATTTCCATATTACCATTTTGAACCATTGGTTTTGTATTCTTGTAGTATTTCTGCATTAGTATTTTAGTAGGATTTTTGAAATATTTATTTAGTATTCTGGTAGTATTTTTGTTGTCGGATTTTTGTATTGTTTCTGGACTATTACTGAATTTTATTGTTGGAATATCTGTGTAGTAGAATTTTTGTTGGATTCTTGTTTTTTTTTATTTGCAGTAGTAGTATTTTGTAGTCGGATTTTTGTAGTATTTCCGCAGTAATGTAGTATTTTTAAAGAATTTATGTAGTCAGCTTTTTTTTGTAGGATTGTTGTAGTATATCTGCATGTTTATTTTTGTGCTGTTCCTGTCGTATTTCTGCTGTAGTATTTCTTAGTAAGACCTTTTTAGTATTGCTGTTCTATTTCGTTAGTGTTCTTGTAGTATTTCTCTAGTATTATTTTGTAGTCTGATTTTTTTTTTGTATTTCCATGGTACCACTTTTGAATAATTTTTGTATTTTTGTTGTATTTCTGCATTAGTATTTTAGTAGGATTTTTGAAGGATTTATTTTTTATTTTTGTCGTATTCTGGTAGTATTTCTGCAGTAGTGTTTTTGTTGTAGGATTTTTGTATTGTTTCTGTACTATCACTGAATTTTATTGTTGGAATATCTGTGTAGTAGAATTTTTGTTGGATTCTTGTTTTTTTTTTGTAGTACTACTTTGTAGTCGGATTTTTGTAGTATTTCCTTAGTACAATTTTTGAGCAATTTCTCAAGTATTCTTGTCATATTTCTAGATTTGTATTTTTGTGGGATTCTTGTAGTATTTCTGCATTAGTATTTTAGAAGGATTTTTGAAGTATTTATTTAGTATTTTTATTGTATTCTGGTAGTATTTCTGCAGTAGGATTTTTGTAATGGGCAGCACGGCGGCGCAGTGGTTAGCGCTTGTGCGGCACAGTTCTAAGGTCTTGGGAACCTCCTGTGTGGGTTCAAATCCAGCTACCGACCTTACTGTGCGGAGTTTGTATGTTCTCCCCGTGCTTGCGTGGGTTTCCTCCGGGCACTCCGGTTTCCTCCCACATTCCAAAGACATGCATGTCAGGTTAATTGGCCGGCCCAAATTGTCCCTAGGTGGGAATGAGCGAGTGAGTTGTCTGTCCCCGTGGGCCCTGCGATTGGCTGGCAACCGGTTCAGGGTGTCCCCTGCCCACTGCCCCATGATTGCTGGGATGGGCTCCAGCACCCCCGCGACCCTACTGAGGATAAGCGGTGCAGCTAATGAGAGATGAGATGAGATTTTTGTAATGTTTCTGTAGTATTGCTGTAGTTGTATTGTTTGAATATTTGTTTAGTCGTATTTTTGCGTTTTTCTTGTAGTATTTCTGCAATAGTATTTTAATAGTATTTCTGGAGTAAAGGACTTAAAAAGATGCAAAAAGAATAGTTTGTGTTATTTATTTGGTAAATAAACTTGTTGATACAAATGAGCTTTGTTGTACATACTCTCTACTGCTGTGAGTAAATAGGGGCCGCGTTGTGTAAGGTGAATTATCACTTCATTGAGGGAATTGCAATGCATTTAAGATATCACAGATAAAAAGATCAAAATGGTATATTGTAAGTACTACTTATGTGTAATATAGGGAAAATGTTGTAAGGCGGAGTCGCTGTACCCCGGGGTCTTCTGCACACAGAATAATGAAATGATCCTTTTTTTTTTCTATTTGTTCTAGATGCTGTATGATGAACATTTAGCTGATGTTTGTTTGCTACAAAGCCACTGAACTCCTCAGCGCCTCTTCACTTTCTTCGGGGAGGTAAAACTTTAACGCTGTGTCTTGAGTGTGTGTTCAATTTTAAAGGAACAGTGTGTAATATTGAGTGGTGCAAAAACTCCAGTAAAAACAATTCAATTGATTTTCAATATCAGGCAGAATACCTGATCTATCATGGAATGTTATTTTTTTGGAGTAAAAAAATCAAAGGTCACATGGTGAAATCCAATATGGCCGCTCGTAGAATACAAATACCGTTTGTTATGTATCTCTTTAAAGTCTTTTTCCGGTGTCGACCCCGGAGCGCCATGTCCGATCTCATCGACAATTCAATACTTCTTTTCCTCCCAGCTGCCTGTTACCATGACAACGCAGGCATCCCTCCAGCCCGGGACGGCGGTTTTCGTCCTCTCGGCCGCCGTGGTTCTTGTCTGCTTGCCGGTTCTGCTCCTGCTTTGCGTTCTGAAGAAAAAACGGCGCCTGGAGGGAACCTACCGGCCCAGCGCCGAAGAAAGGAAGCAAATGGGGGCAGGCGTGTCCCAAAAGAACGGCCTGCCTTTCCCTTTGCCCAAAGAAGAACGGCTGATTTGAGAACAGGCGTGCGCAACTCTGCCGCTCACCCCGATACGGCCACAAAAGTTATTCGCTTATGACACACTGCACACCTTTTTTCCTTATATTTTGCATGGCGGTAAAGTCAATTTTCTAAAGTTCCTCTCAATATTCCACTCCTAAACTGAACGGTGCTTCCTATTGCACTTTTTACTGCACACTGTATTGTTTTGTCTATTTAACTTATCTAATATATATTTACAACGTATTATACTCATGAAGGATTGACGATGAAAGGAATCATGAGGCACTTTCACTGTGTTCACTTTTGTATGTAAAAATGATGTATGCATAAAAAAAACCCACAGCATTGCTTCTTTTCTTTGGGTTGGTACAAATTTTTGTAGAAAACGACCTGGATTTTTTTTTGCATACCGGACGGGCTCTGAAAATTAGCATATTGCGATGAAGTTCTATATTTTTCTGTAATACATTCTGGGTTCATAACAAATCAAGTGAAATATTACAAGCATTTTATTATTTTAATACTGCTGATTCTGGCTTAAAGCCTACTAGTGAACATTTCCATGATGTTTGTATATAAGATGGACGTTTTTCACCAAAACAATATTCGAACCGAAAATGGATCTATTATTACATCTACTATTCACCTCTGTAGGTTTCCTGACTACTTGAGTCAGCTAAGGAAATACCTCTCAGATAGGACGCACTATGTTAAATATGGTGAAATGACATCTGAACCCTTTAGTGTTACCTGTGGTGTTCCGCAGAGTTCAGTACTTGGCCCCCTTCTTTTCAGCATTACATGCTTCCATTAGGTGGTATTATTCGCAAGGAAAATATCAATTTCCATCGCTACGCAGATGACACTCAACTATATCTTCCGTTGGAGGAATCTGCCACACTAAACTGGAAATGTTGAGGCCTGCCTCACTGAGATAAAAGAATGGAGATCAAAGAATGGATGTCACTCAACTTCTTGCGTCTTAACTCTGAAAAGATCGAAATGTTAGTTATTGGTCCATCTAAATGCCGTTCTCAAAAACTGTTCTGAACATTGACAAATGTAATATCACCCAGAGTGACTCAGTTAAAAATTTAGGTGTCAAATTTGACCTTGATCTGTCCCTTCAAACACACATTAAGAATATGACTAGAACAGCTTTCTTCCATCTTTGCAACATTGCTAAAATTCCTCCTATTCTGTCTCAGTCAGATGCGGACATTATAATTCACGTGATTGTTACCTCCTGTCTCGATGACTGTAATGCACTATTCCGGTCTCCCGAAGTCCAAAATCAAGAGCCTTCAGCTGGTACAAAATACTAAGATGTGATTTTAAGGTTCTGTTAGTATTATACAAAATCATGGCATGGACTTGCTCCTTCATATCTTTCAGATTCAATTTCCCCCTATGTTCCGGTCCGGAGCCTTCGCTCCGAAAACGCTGGTCTACGAGTGATCCCAAGAGCCAAGAAGAAATCCACAGAGCATTCTCGTTTTGGGCCCCGGTGCTGTGGAATGCTCTTCCCCCTGAGATTCGATCTGCAACCTCAGTGCAAATGTTTAAATCTAAGCTTAAAACACACTTCTATTCTATAGCATATGTATAACCTATATTTTATGTTGACAATATCCGTGTATTATTGTTAGGGTTAATATTTTCGTAGGTTAACCCCAAGTGATCAGTAAGAGACGCAAAATGTAGTTTTAGAATTTATTCACTGCGCAGTGAGGTAGACGAATACAAAAGGTCCTAGCGTCTCACGTGTTTCTCAGGGTGCAACCCGGTTTTGTTCAAAACGTGCGCATGCGCAGAAAGTATCAATGACGTCACACATACGTTTCCGGTTCAAAGTTCGCCCATAGATAGCAATTACAAACGATGTCATAGCTTTCGGTACAAAACAGCAGAAAAACGAGTTGTAATACAAGTCAAGCACATCAGGATTATTTGTAACATAGAAGACAGAGAAATACACAATTAACTAAAAACGATTAACTTTGACATTCCCCCCTGTTGTGGATTTCGAAGGATATCAGTGATAATACCAGAGATTTTCAAGTTAACACATTAAGAAAAACAACAGGTTAGTAGTTTCGTGGAGGGGCGAAAAACCTTCGTAAAGGAGAAAAATTCCCCTCCTCCCACCTCATTTTCGTGAGGTCGAGTGTTTATGCTAGAAAACGTAGTAATGTGCGATAGTCAACTATAAGAATCACAGATAAAACGAACAAAAACCATAATGCAAAAACCCTGCCTGTGCGTTGGTCTTCACAGGGCCTGAATGACTTAGTGAGCGGGACTCGATTAGCCTACCCACTCAGATCTTCGCGTGTGCAATAGAGAGGTTTCCCTTTGTTGGTAGGGATGAGTCCTTTTAGACAATGTTGTCTAAGTCCATTTAAATATGGTGTATGGGAATTGATACCAATAAAACAAAGCAGTCCGCAAAGTCCAAAATTTTCAACGTTACGCAAGAAGAAATTGTACCTTATCTTATTTCCTCCCTTAGTTGTTAGAATTCTCATTTTGGTACTTTTACGACCATTTCTCTAGATATCATTGTAAAATCTGATGCCTATTCTTTCGGAAGAATAGATTAAGGCATTATTGGCAGCTTTTGATGCAGTCTTTCATGAGCATGAGCACCGTAAGAATCCCCACACCTTTTATTACTAGCAAAATGTATATGGTCTTTAACGGTAGGACTTCTTTCCGACACTGCCGAAATGACGAACATAGATGGCTGAAGTTGAGCGAGAGGTCTCAGCACCAGCATGTTCCCATTTTAGAGAACTGGATCTCTGGATAACTCCATGGCCCCCGGGGCCTTTGAGCGGCACGGTGACCTGCTGGGTCGGGGCCACGTGGCCATGAATAGACGCCGGGCGATCGCCACCTTTGCATCGCTCCAGTTTGGTCTTGAGGGCAGAGTAGGAGTCGGCGTGTGCAGGGTTATGAGTGAAGGACTGGGAGAGCTTCTTACGAGGGTTATCGTCGAAGGACTCGATGACGAAGGCCTGCTGGCTCGGGCGCTCGGGTGGACCCTGCTTGGAGGGGTCTGTGAAGGGGGATGGGACCCGAGGGGGGCTTTGGCACGGGGGGCATTTTCTCTGTCCTTTGAGCGCCGGGTCCTCAGTCACTCTGAGTTCCGTCGTCATGGTGATGGCCTCCTGGCGTGATGATGTGTCGCTTGTAGATGAGATGACACCATCCAGTTGTCCACATTGGATTGCTCCTCTTTTCGGATCTGGCAAGTTAGCTTCTTCCCTGAGATGACAACAGCCTCCTGCGTCGAGGCGGACGTGTGGAGGACAGTTGATGGCGCGAGTGCTGGAACACTCCCCAGAGTCCTGACCGCTGCCCTTGGGAAGAAAAGTTAGGTTTGAAGCTCCCTGGGCAGACAGAACTCAGTCATCTGTTCAGCAGGGGTCACCATCCCCTGTATGGATGAGAAGCATAAATCAATACCATAGAACTGAATATTCCGGGAAAGCTATAGATAGGAAAAAGGATAGTCAGGACTTAATTAAAAAAAAATTTTTATTAATAGAATGTGCTATTCTATTTCTTCCCCCCCCTATTGAGACTTTATGGCTCAAGAAAAATTCATTTATAGATTTGTATATTTTCTCAAGTTGTCTTTATATTTATTTTAAGTGAAAATCAAAATCCCCACTATAAGATGCCCTATCCATTTTGAGCGTTCTATCCCAAAATGCTAACTCGAAGATTAACAATTTATTTTTTAAATTGTCAGTTCTAAATTTCAAATTTTGCTTTTTCACTAAATCTAGTCACTGAATCAGTCTAACCATCATCCTTGTCAGAATCATTTACCTTGATTTGAGTTTTTGAGTGTTCTCTTTTGTAGATTGATCACATTTGAGAAAAAAATTTGTATGCACCTTTTATTTGCATTTTCTTTTGATTTTCAATGTGTTATTTTGCTGTTGGCCATTCCCCTCGAGGCAGATGACCAGGATAGATTGTTAAATTATCAATTTAACCCAAGAAAAGACGTTTCTATTGTTATGATTCACCCTTTGTTTTGCCTTTTGTAAAAATCATAACCTATGTATTATCTTTTCAGTAAGTAAATTTGTTCAAAATAACAGTATTTTGCAAAGAAAGCAGGTAATTCACGCTCAAAGTGAATGATTTTGCCAAAAATGAAAAATACCATCCCAAAATGTTCTCAATGTGGGCGATTTTCTAATGGTGTATGGTTATTTAAATCGATTTTTGTTGATCAATTTGATAAACATTGTAAATTAGTTATATTACAACATTTCTTTTGTGTAATATTTTTCTATTCGTCCAAATTTCGCAATTTGAATCTCAAAAAAACAGTTATATGGAGAGCATATTCAGAAGACAATTTTTCATCAATTTCGGAAAAAACGAGGTTATAACTTATTTTTTACCGAATGTCTCAATTCTTCCCCCCTGAGTTAAAACCTAAGTTCCCAATCTTTGAATAGGAGTGAAATCAGACACATTTATAAATTTGCAAGATTAATTTATCAATCTTCCTCAACTACATTTACACTTTGTATTAACAAGACTCTATAAAACTTCAAGCAGACGTGTTCTTGAATGTTGTTGTCTTTCAGTCTTTTGATTTGCTTATTCCACATTTCATTCACCAGTTGAATGTTGCTTTTGGCCCATCAAAAATAGTTTTTCAAAAATGTGTCCATGTCAAACACAAAATGACTTTATTGACTTTTCTGTCAGTTCCACTGGCAACGACTGCAGGAATCTCCTGTTAGCTGTCTGAAAAGCAGCTGGGATGTGCCCCCAACACTCCCATGATGTCGTTGTTGAGCGTAGTTGGGATGTGCTCCATCTCACTCCCTTGGCCTCGTTGTTGATAAGCGGCGCAGATAATGCATGACTGATGTCTTTGGCTCTTTCAGCAAATGATTTTTGTCCATGATTTCTTTTTGACAGGGTGGTATGTCCTTTGAAGAGTAAATGGACTTTCAAAAAGAGTCTTTTGGTGGAATTCAGACACTTAAGAGTCTCGTTAATTCCATTGTGCTTATGTAGTGGGATTTTTTAATAAATTGGCTGCATTATTCAATGTCTTAAATTTTTCTCTAAATTTAAGTACTAGTAGACATTATCCTGGTTTAATCAATTTCTATCCATTTATTTCCCATGCAATTATTCTTAAATTAGCCCGATATGTCTCGAAATCAACTAATCCGTTATCCTCTTCAAAATTGATCAGTTTCTCATTGTGTTCTAAAAATGCTCTTCCATAGAAACCGTTTCCTTTTAACTTAATCAAAAGTCAGTATTTGTTGCACATTTGTTTACCACTTGTCAATTGTAACACTCATTCTAAAAAAATTCAGTGTGTAATCAATTGTCCTCCCAATTTCCTTTGGGCTAAATTTGTCAAAATTCCAAATTCTCACACTAAATATCAAAAATCTCAAAGGATCTGAAAAAAAAAAAATCTCAAAAATGCCAAATCGAACTTAATGTCATAAGTTTTCTAATTGTATTTTGTTCTCTCTGTAATCATAATCAATCTTTTGTTATTGATCCAATATAGAGCAATACATACCCGTCACTTATGAATTATCTTGTTGAGTGTATCTATTTTATTTATTCATTATCTTTTATTCTGCGCAACAATCTTCGTTTCTACGCACTAGTCTTCGTTCTAAGCATCCTTTCAAGATCCCTTGTGATTAAAGCTAAACGAATTAACGATTTGGTCCAACTATTGCTACTTGTTTCTCTTTTTCCTGTTTAAAAGAAAAAAAAAATAGATTCAGTGACTGAAATAGCTTCAGCTACGTTATGATTTCTAGTCTCCAAATGATTTCTAGTCTCCAATTCTTTTTTGTGTTAATTTGTCGTCATTTTCAAACTTCTTTCAAAATTTTGATTATTTGAAATGGTTCAAATGACCTATTCAGAGTAATCTATTATTGAATACGAGAATAACTAAGGAAATAACCTCTACATATTACGCCTCTTTTGAATTTGTCCATTTACGAACGAGAAGATGAACACTAAAATTATGGACGTTTTTTTTCAGTCATCTTCATTGCTTTTTTCGTCCCTGCTTTATCAGGAGCAAAACTACATGTCTTAAAGTTATAACCCTTTGCTATTCGCATCTTCAACAAAAAGTGATTAGTTCGGTTACTCAAATATTCTTTCTTTTTAAACTATTCTGTATAGTTATCTTGTATCATACACTCATTGTTTTCAATTCCCCACGTCATTTATGCTGGGGACGCAACCTTTTTTCCCTTTAAATTGTCATTATCATTTAGTTTAGTTACTCTTTAACAAAGATTTATCGCATTAAAACCTAATCGTTATTTTGTTATTTTCTGTACGAGTTTTTGTTATACGAGTTTTATTTTCCTGCACGCCGATCTTAGCTAACGAGATCTCATCGCTTCGAGATTACGTCATTGTTGTTGGTAATTCTTGTCGCGCGAAGGTCAGTCTTTTTATTAGACAAACGGCTTTTTCCTTGTTCAATGCATCAAAGAGAGCTTGCTTTCACGGCTCATTTGGTTTGATGATTGATGTCACCAATTATGTACTATTAAGATGTTAAAGAGAGAGTACAGAAAGCAGAAAAGTGGAAGAAAAAAAAAAACAAAACAAACCTGTTATTCACAATTACCATCAACAAATGCAGAAAATAAATTAATAATTTGATGATCAAAACTGAAAGAATACGCAGATATCTACTATATTTGTCACCCAGGGGTCATCAGTAATTGATTTTTGGAAAAAAATCAATATCCAAGTGCGAAAAAATTAAAATTATTATTTATTTTTTTTTTCTTTTCCGGCAAGGCCAATTAATGGGTATTTATTGGATTTCTAGCCATTAATTGGTAATTCAATGGTATTCTAGCCGTGTCAATATGGTCGAACAAACTGATCCCTCTAATCTAATTTAACCATTTTTTTTTTCTTCGGTCCCATAACCGTGCGAAGATTACAATCAATACAGCGTAGTAGTAGTGGTGTACAACGTGTGCGTATGTACATCCACGACGTACGTGCTTGAGGCAAAACGTGAGCCAATCAACAAGCCCGATTTTGTCCCGACCAATAAAAAGCTGCTTTGCAACCACACTACGTACGTACAGCTACAATTCCATTAATTTTTCGCAATTAATGGCATTAATTTTTCACCAATCATCCATTGCTGACCCCTGTTGTCACCGATTCATAAGTTCGATCTTCGTATCACTAAATTTCAGGGTTATTAGATCTCTCCCAAGATCTATAAATCTTTTAGCAAGCTAGTACAGGGAATTCAAAATCCCTATCATATTATCATTATTGATAGTTCAGTATTAAAATTGTTTCATATATATATATATATATTATATATGTGTGTGCAGCACGGTGGCGCATTGGCCAGCACGTGTGCTGCATTACTAAGGACCTGGGAACAGGTGTGTGTGTTCCAAGTCAGCCACTGGCTCTTGTGCGGAGCCTGCATGATCTCATCGTTTCAGTCCGGCTATCCGGATCACTTACCTCATTCAAAAACATGCATTTCAGGTGGACTGACTGGTCCAAAGCTTCCCTACGTGTGAATAAGCTAGTGAATTGTATATCTTTGTGTGCCCTGCAATTGGCTTGCAACCAGTTCAGGGTGTCCTCCAATCGCTGCTCGACGGTCGCTGTGATGGACTCCAACATTCTTGATACCCCATTGAGGACAAGCGGTGTAGCTGATGGGATGAGATCTACGCGTCATAGTTATGGTTCATACCGGCCGAATATGAACACAAAACTTTTCTGGTTCTCACCTGTAACACCTTTATTGATGACATATTCCTTTAATATCATAAAATTTTTTCACTTACCATTGCTCATCACATGTAATATCTTCATCATCGTTAATAGTGCTACCTTTCGCTGATCGCTCTTCCTCCCATTTTCTCCTCAGCGAGTTGTTGAGTCCAAATGAGACAAGAACCGAAATTCTAGAACTCAAAACATTGTTAGTGCAACACTTTTACTGTAAAATCAAACTTTACCTTAGATACTTTGCAGTGTTTTCACGATAGTTCCCTAACAATATTCTAGTCTATAATATTTCCCATTAGGGCAACAAAATAGTGTAGTGTTCGATATTATATCTATGTTCATTTGGCTTCAATTAGATTTGCATCATTTAAATATTTTCCGTTAATTTGTATAGCTCATCTATAATAATACTGTCACATGTTTTGCACAATGCTGACAAATTTTTTACACTATGATGACTATTCACCAAATGCATATTACACAAACCTCAACTGCATGTAACGTCTTACACGCAATTAATTTTTGTGTAAATATTGTATCAATTATAACTATAACCTTACCTTCTCTGCTCCTTTATCTTACTTTGTAGATGGAGTGTAATGCCAATTCTCATTGTCAGTCACAATATGTTAACCCATTTTGTAACTATGTCGGTAAAGGTATATTCTTATTATAAATGGTTTGCATATATATAGTGTTTTTCAAGACTGTGAGGAACTCCAAAAACACTAATGTGATGTTTTTCATACTTTTGTCTCAAGTTTTTCATATCCAATTTTCAGCGAATTATTTTTTTCTTTAAATAACTTTTCCCTTTTACATTCCTTCTTCCTCTTACTTGTATTCCACTTGCTCTTTCCCTTAACGATTCACTTTCTTTACCCTTTTTTTTTTTCACTTCCTTTTACCAACTCTTATCTACTTGCAATATCCTTCTTTTCTCGCTCTGATCAGTCCACATCTTGTGTCTCTTCCTTTCCTCATCTTTTCGTGAACTAATTCAGCCTTCAATCTAATCTTCGTGCCTACTTCCTTTAAAACCTTTTTTCAGAACTTCGAACTTTTACTGTCCATCTAATGAAATGAAATGCATTTATAAAGCTCTTTTCAAGTCTAGACTCCCCAAAGCGCTTTACATTGTGCTTCACATTTCCCAATAGCGGCCGTGCAGCCATGAAAGGCGCTAACCTGCTTATTGGGGGTACTAGGGGTTCAGTGTCTTACCCAAGTACACTTCGACATGTAACACGGAGGAGCCAGGATTCGAACTGCGATCTCTTGATCCCAAGACGAGTCCTCTACCTCCTGAGCCACTGCCGCCCCATCTAACAACTTCCTTACATGCTTTGCCAACAATACATTCCCTACATAACACTTTTTTCTTCTGCCCTTTCTAACACCCTTTTCAGGTTACCAGCCTAAATGATAAAAATGACGTGTATTGATCTACGAGTCATTTTATCATTTTTATTCCCCTCAATGAATTTTCTCT
This sequence comes from Urocampus carinirostris, assembly GCF_059441175.1. Classification (NCBI taxonomy): domain Eukaryota; kingdom Metazoa; phylum Chordata; class Actinopteri; order Syngnathiformes; family Syngnathidae; genus Urocampus; species Urocampus carinirostris. The sequence goes on from NC_142356.1 coordinate 2,747,616, forward strand.
CCATATTCATTGAAAATAATTATTCGCTCTATTTCGATAATTTTGTACAAAACACCTTTTATCTCTATTGGTCTGACCCATTTTCTTCCTTTAACTAAAAAGAGAAAAACAAAAATACAACAACCCTGGTTTTATAAAAAGAAAAAATTCATCGAATAAAAAAAATTTTTTTTTTATTGTATTAATTTGGCAATAACTTCCCCCGTCTTTGCAGTCCTTAATTTTCTAATTTAGAACTGAAAACCGGAATATTCTATCTTTATTTTTGTTATTGTATCTTTGGTAAGTGTTATTCTGGCATTAACTTCTTTTAACGCATCTAAAATAACTCAAACATAAGTTTTCTAAACTTAGCACACCTAAATTTATCGTTTTCCAATTGAAAAAACAAAAAAAATTTCGGACCGAAAAAAAATATTTTTTGGAACCCCTTAGGCCCGCAGGCGTTATGTTGTACACCGTTAGCGCCAAACGCCGATTTCCCAAAAAACGAACGTTTTCGATTCCTAACGCAGTGCTCTCTCGGTTCCACCCAAAAACAACATATTTTAAACGGTCTTACTGTTAAAAAACGACGTTTCTCTCGTTGCAATGTGCGCTTCCGTTTCCCTTTTGAAAATGCGCGCGCTTTCTCGTTTGCGGCACTTTTCTTCGTATTTTTCCATTTTTCTTTTCTTTTCAGTTACGTGGGCCGATTAAAAACTAGTACAAACAAACATAAAACAAGAAAAAAGAGAAAACAGGAATGACTACAAACATTTACACATTGAACAAACATAAAACATTTGACAAGACAGAGTGGGCCCACACAAAAAAATTAATTTAATTTTAAACCGTGTACACTTTATTAAGCCATGCAGTTTACTTAAACTTTATTTTATATGACCACAGATGGATCCGGTCTTTTGTTCCTAACAAAAGACCATCCATGGGAAAAGTGGGGGGTCGTTTCTGTACCCTCCCCCCGTACTCGTTCCCACTTCCGTCCCAAAAATGGGTTAGCATTGGGCATTTCCCGTCCCGAGGCAATCCACCCGTCTCAAACAAAAAGTTTGAGTATTTAAAATACTTCGTATTTTATTCTGATGCCTTATGGGTAATTTACTTAGCTAAGGTTTGTAATGGCTTCTCAAGCCCACATCTGGCGCCCTTCCAACACTACGATCGCTATGCTGGGTCATGTTCTATTTTATCTTACTATAAAAATGGCTTCGTTCTTAAAATTATTCCAAATTTTATATTAAAATGCATCTCTTACCGACCACTTCATCCTGGTTCGTTGACGATGCCGCTGAGTTCGAAGTTGATCTCGAGAAAAAAGTTTCCTTTGTTCTAGACCACGTGGTAAACTGGATTGGTTTTTTTTTTTTTCGTTTTCAACTTCAAAATACTACGTAACGTCCCCGGTTTCGGCATCAAAAATGTTAGGGTTAATATTTTCGTAGGTTAACCCCAAGTGATCAGTAAGAGACGCAAAATGTAGTTTTAGAATTTATTCACTGCGCAGTGAGGTAGACGAATACAAAAGGTCCTAGCGTCTCACGTGTTTCTCAGGGTGCAACCCGGTTTTGTTCAAAACGTGCGCATGCGCAGAAAGTATCAATGACGTCACACATACGTTTCCGGTTCAAAGTTCGCCCATAGATAGCAATTACAAACGATGTCATAGCTTTCGGTACAAAACAGCAGAAAAACGAGTTGTAATACAAGTCAAGCACATCAGGATTATTTGTAACATAGAAGACAGAGAAATACACAATTAACTAAAAACGATTAACTTTGACAATTATTTGCCCTCATGTAGGTTTTAGATCAGGGGATGGTGTCACAATAGTCTGTAACTTGCAATAATCTGTGATCTGTGCAGCCCTTTGAGACTCTTTGTGATTAAGGGCTTCTCAAATGAACTTGACTTGACTAGAACCCAAAATGGATCTACTATTACATCTACTATTCACCTCTGTAGGTTTCCTGACTACTTGAGTCAGATAAGGAAATACTTGGGAACGTGCAAAGTCTTATAAAGAATTATAGTGAAGAGCGCAAATGCACGCATGAACTCACAGACATCTAAAGATTTGCAGTATTACACTTGATTTGTAATTCATCCACAAAAACTATTTTTACTGGAATAACAGAAAACAGAATTTGATCTCAATTTTCCAAATTCCTGATAAAGTCCTACATAAATGTGGTGATTGATTTTGATATTATTGTTTTTACAGTCCAGGAAATAGTGGTCCAATAAACCGGGTGTTGTAGTTTCTGGAAGGTAGTGCAGCTATTGTTTGAAAACAGAAGCAACACAATTGAAGATGATCCTTTGTTATGCAATAAAATCGATTCTACAACCGATCAAGGACACACAAAGTAAATACATTTCTAGATTTAGAGGGCATGACAATGAACTGTTGTTGTAAAAAAACGCCAATTTAATAAAAACAGTGCAAACGTTTTAAATTAGTATAAAGCTAGCTAACTATCTGCTTTAAATGCTATTTAGCAATACAAAGAACGATATTGTTTCAAATTTATCTCAAATTTACTTTATTTCTGTGGGGTACAAATTTTCAGGTAATGACATGAATGTTGCAAATGTTCGCTTAAACATGTAATTGTTTCTGCGTGATTTTTGCCTAATTATCATTGGTTGGACAGCCCCGGAAGTTGTAGTCCAATAAACCGGAAACGTTTTCAAACAATATCAAGCTAGCTAACTATCTGCTTTTAAATGCTAGTTAGCTCTACAAAGAATGGTATTGTTTCGAATTTATCTAAAATTTACATTATTTCTGTGGGGTACACATTTTTAGGTAATGACACGAACGTTGCAAATGTTCGCTTAAACACTTAATTGTTTCTGCGTGATTTTTGCCTCTATCATTGGTTGGACAGCCCCGGAAGTTGTAGTCCAATAAACCGGATGCTGTAGTTCTCAGGTGAGGTAGGTGCCGTGATGGATGAAGCAATTCAACGAATTCAACTATGAAGATAAATTACAAACATTCTTCTAAATGTCCAGGCACAAGGTACACCTATGTTAAACTTGAAAGACATTTAATTCAACGGCTGTTGTGAAAAAAAAAATAAAGCCAAATGATATGAATAGTTTAAACGTTCTCGAGTACTGTACTGTTAAGCTAGCTTGCTAACTGGCATCGCCTTAAAATGCTTTATTTTATAGATTTTTTTTAATTTACTATGGATTTTATTTTTTTGTATGCCGTAAAAGCAATACAAAAGTCAAGGCGTCTGTGCAATGAAATGAAATGAAATGTTCTGCATTTATATAGCGCTTTTCAGGTCAATGACTTCCCAAAGCGCTTTACAGTGTGCTTCACATTTCCCTTGTACTGCAGCCATGTAAGACACTAACCTGCTTATTGAGGGTATTAGGGGTTCAGTGTCTTACCCAAGGACACCTCGACATGTAACACGGACGAGCCGGGATTCGAACTGGGATACCTTGATCCCAAGACGAGCGTCATCATTTAGCACAACTTATATACATTTATATACAAAAATAGTTTATGAAAGCAGCTCCTATATCTAGCAAAATATGCATTTTTATCCAAACTGATATTGGGCACAGCTTACCTTCAACACGAGGTGATCGAGCTGAAGGTACGGCAAGCGCAGAAGCCCATAAAGTGGCAAACAAAAAAGGTTGAGGTTTTTGAGTTTTTCCTTGCCCTCATGTAGGTTTTAGATCAGGGGATGGTATCATAATAGTCTGTGGTTTGCAATAATCTGTGATCTGTGCAGCCCTTCGAGACTCCTTTTGATTAAGGGCTGTACAAATAAACATGACTTGACTATATATGACATAAAATAACCTGTCCACACTCCAATTTTTTCAACAGTCCTCTACAACTAGGCGGCAATTTTGTTCAGCACCGCTAGAGAGCGCCAGCACCACAAACACAAGAATAAGAGCCTAGCACCCTGGATTTGGGATGAAATAACATTTATCTGAAGCTAAGTTCCAAGCTCTTAACAATTTGTGGTGCCGAATTTAAGCAAAAAACATTTTTGTTTGAATTTCCCACAAACATAAGGGTTACTATTCACCATTTCTCTGATTCTGAGCGTCTCACTGCACACGGATATTCTCCCGTGTTATTTTCGATTGTTCTCAGCTCAGGGATGCTGCTGGAAAAGTGAATTTCCCTTCGGGGATGAATAAAGTATCTATCTATCTATCTATCTATCTATCTATCTATCTATCTATCTATCTATCTATCTATCTAATACAAGAAGCTATTATTTATGGATACTGAATATTTGACTAAATAATTGTGTCTGTAGATAGTGGCGGTATATACGATGTAAAATGAACATTACCTTTCCCCCGCCCCTCCATGATCACAGAAAAACAAGCCAAAACAAATCTGACATCTTAGTTCACAACAACGAAAGAAGAATAGATAAAAAAGTAATCATCCATCCATCCATTATCTGCAGCGCTTATCCTCAGTAGGGTCGCGGGGGTGCTGGAGCCCATCCCAGCCGTCCTCGGGCAGGGGACACCTAGGGACAATTTGGAGCGGCCAATTAACCTGACATGCATGTTTTTGGAATGTTGTAGGAAACCGGAGTGCCCGGAGAAAACCCACGCAAGCACAGGGAGAACATGCAAACTCTGCACAGGAGGTTCGATCTCATGAAAAAGTAATCACACATCTTTTATTTTTCCTTGCAATTTGTCTTGGGTATGTTTTTGATCTTAATATCATATACACATTTCTACCTATACAAGTATGTCCCATCATGGTTGCTTTGCCCTACTGCTAAAAACGGATCATTTTAAAGACATTGAAGACATTTTAGAACTACACGGAATGAATGCAAAGGTTATGTTCCTGTGATTTCATAATTGTTTTAAGTCAAGTCATGTTTATTTGTGACGCCCTTAATCACAAAGAGCCTCAAAGGGCTGCACAGACCACATATTATTGCAAACTACAGACTATTATGTCAACATCCCCTGATCTAAAACCTACATGAGGGCAAATAATACACAGATATTGTCAACATAAAATATAGGTTATTCCTCTGCTATAAAGAAGAAGTGTGTTTTAAGATTAGATTCAAACTGTTCCACTGAGGTTGCAGATCAAATCTCAGGGGAAAGAGCATTCCACAGCTCCGGGTCCAAAAACGAGAATGCTCTGTGGATTTCTTCTTGGCTCTTGGGATCACTAGTAGACCAGCATTTTCAGAGCGAAGGCTCTGGACCAGAACATAGGAGGGAATTCATTCTGAAAGAGATGAGGGAGCAAGTCCATGCATGATTTTGTATACTACCAACAGAACCTTAAAATCACATCTTAAGCTAACAGGGAGCCAATGCAGGTTAGCTAAAATCGGGGTTATGTGATCAAACTTTCCCGTCTTAGTTAAAAGCCTCGCTGCAGCATTTTGTACCAGCTTAAGGCCCTTGATTTTGGACTTCGGGAGACCAGAGAGTAGTGCATTACAGTTTTACCAGAGAGTAGTACAGTGGAACCTCGGTTCTCGACCATAATCCGTTCCAGGACCCTGTTCGAGAACCGATTTGTTCAATCACCGAAATCAATTTTCCCATTAAAAATAATGTAAATCGTTTTAATCCGTTCCAACACCCTGAATATTTACCAAGAATGTTAAACGTAAATATGAAGCTAACCCCGGCTAATCGTACGTTCGCGTTATCGCAATCTTCCGTACGAAAGATTACGCTAACATGAACGTGTAAAAATAAAATAATCAGGTCGTTTACAAGTCATTTAGCACCACAAGTGGCTAGCGCTTCATTGGAAAGGGGGCTCCGTTCCAACACCATGAATTTTGGGCTCAGTTCCAACACCCTGAATGTTTACCTGAATGTTTAACGTAAACATGAAGCTAACCCAGGCTAATCGTACGTTCGCGTTAACGTAATCTTCTGTACGAAAGATTACGCTAACATGAACGTGTAAAAATATTTAAAAAAAAAAAAAAAAAAAGGATAAAGAAAAGAATTATGAATAGGATTTCTTACCTTTGTGATGGTCAGCAGAAGGCGCAGGCAAGATCAGACACTCGCACACCTATTTCATATTTGGCTATTATGTCTTTCTTAAAGGCAATAGTTGTACGAACAACTTCTCTTTTTTCACCTGTCCTGCTTGCACCGACCTTCTTCGGAGGCATAGTTAGGGGCTAAAACACTCCGTTCACTGATATTAAAAGTGAAAGCAAAAAGAGGCAAGTGCGCACGTGATAACAGTTGGTCACGAGGGGTGAGGGGCCATCTACACGATCTCCACCCGTACGCCGCTCAGCATGGCACCCTAGCGTACGCACTCACGCATTACCGACATTCGAACTCCGATTTTTTGACCGAACAGCGAAGCAAGAATTTCTCGAAATTTTTGGTCGAACTCCGATTTGTTCGAACTGAGAGGCGTTCGAAAACCGAGGTTCCACTGTACTCCCCCACCCCTGTAATTGAGCAAATAAAATAATGAGAGTACATCCAGAGGGGGGAAATTGGCTGATGGATGGATTTAAACATTTTTTTTTCCCCCAAGGTTTCAACCCCGCGGCTTATGTAACGATGCAGCTAATTCATGCATTTGGTCTCGATGGCTGCCAGGGGTACCCTAGCAGTAAATGTAAGAGTGAAATATGTGTCGAGGAAGACGCAAGAAAAATAAAACTACGCTTTGTGCATGAATTAAACTAGCATGAACAAAACCCTCATCATGGAAAAGTCCATCGAAAGGGGAGCGCTAACTATCATATTGGGATTACCGTATTTTCCGCACTATAAGGCGCACCGGGTTATAGGGCGCACCCCGAAAAAATAGTTTTTGGTCCTATTTTTGACATACATAAGACGCACCGGATTATAAGGCGCTACAATGGGAACGTGGACAAAACAGTCAGATGGTTCAGTCCAACTGATTACCCCCTTAACATTCCCAAAGGTTGCAAAGACGCAAATACGTGTCGAGAAAAGGTGCGGATGCGGTGTCCGTACGATGTCACTCAAATGCATCGTTTGAAATATCATTCGGAAGGTTAAAGTCTTGGGATTCAAGAAATGCCAACCATTCCTCAGTATCTATTTCTTTTTCGCTCGCAACTTTACTGTGCATATGAATGTGCTTGATTGCTGTTGAGATTGTCAAGATTGTTTTCTGTTATTAGTGTCAAAAAATTTGTTCAAACCAAAAAATGTGACAATAAACACTTGAAATTGAGTTTAATTTAAAAATAGACACTCCATTCCATCCATTATCTGCACCGCTTATCACAGAAACATCGAGTTCAGTCTGAAACAAGATACAGGGACAATATAAAACCCGGAGTAGCTCACCGAAGTCGTTGTGTTCATAATAATGTGCAGCCAATGTCCTCTTATATCCGTGAGGGTAGTAAATCCAGGAGAATAAAATATTTACAAATAGAGAATAGAAAAAAATGCTTTCTCTATGCCGTCAGCCATCATCTTTTTCGGCCAATTGCAGGCTTTGTTTCGCCGTTTAAGCCAATGCCAGCCTGTAAGTGATAAAAAGGATCCGCCCCTTGACCTCCGAATAACTTTAGCCAATAGTGATCGATTCAACTGATTATTGACACATCTTTTTCGGCCAATTGCAGGCTTTGTTTTGCCGTTCAAGCCAATGCCAGCCTGTAAATGATAAAAAGGATCCGCCTCTTGACTTCCGAATAACTTTAGCCAATAGTAATCCATTCAACTGATGATTGACACATCATTTTCGGCCAATTGCAGGCTTTGTTTCGCCCCTTTACCCTAAACGAGCCTGTAAATGATGAAAAGGATCCGCCCCCTTTACCTCCGAATAATTTTAGCCAATAGTGATCGATTCAAATGATGATTGACACATTTGTTAGCCAATGAAACGCCGGTAAATAAATCCCAGCATACACCGCGGACGACTTCGCCTTCGGGGGAAAATCGAGTCGGCGGCTGCAAGTTAGTTGGAAGACTTTGCAATTTTAAAATTGATCAATAAATAAGGCGCACTGTATTATAAGGCGCATGGTCAGCTTTTGAAAAAAAATAAAGGCTTTTAGGTGCGCCTTATAGTGCGGAAAATACGGTAATTTTACTCGTCTGTTTATTTGCAAATGGAAATTGTGTGGCGAAATGAAGGTATGACAAGAAGCAAGGTCCAACAAAGAGAAATGTTTAAGGCGTTATCGTGTGCTTTGCAGTCAATATTTGACACGTTTGGATTCTATGGATTGTCCTTGATGTAAGGAAGCCATTGTCGTGGACATTTAAAGAAGTTGAAGACGGCCAGGGGACGTTAGGGTGAGTTGCCTGAGCTTTATAGTTTCCGGGCATCTTGTTTCAGACTGATTGTGATGTTTCTCTGACGAGTTAGTTTTAAAATGGTCATCCGATCTTAAATCCTAAGAGTTTAAGCTTCCCGATGATAGGTGACATGACGTATTTCAGTGACTGGGGACATCGTACAGACACGTATTTGTGAATCAAAAGTCTGGCCGGCCGGCGGAACATTAAAGGGGCTAGGGTACTGTATTATTAAAACCCATTCTACACAAAGGCACGTAGGCTAAAATATACAATTGTTTGCCTTGAATAGCGCATCTGAGTCTTCTATTTGGGATGAATTGTTTGACTAAATGTTCTCTGGTTGATAAATCGTAGTAAGCAAATACAGCTACAATGTGTGGATTATCTGGAGAGTATCATCTCCAAACGGAAGAGCAGCTTCAGCGACAGACTGCTGTCACAGTCTTGTTCCAGGGACAAACTGAGGAGATCATTTCTTCCTCATGCCATGAGGCTCGCTAACTCCACCCGGAGGAGTAAAAGCCCACATTAAACCGCACCCCTACATTTGCATATTACCCTATTTTGATGACAGTGTTTATTTTCCGTAGTACTATAAAAATACTCCATATCAACACGTTATATTTGGTATTTATGTATTCTAGTCTAGTTCTTTTATTTGATTGTTATTTTAATTTCAACACAAGGATACTGCTGGAAGTGTGAATTTCCCTACGGGGATGAATAAAGTAGCTATCTAGCTATCTATCATTATGAGTGGCGCTTAGCTTTGGCGACATCCAGTAGACATGTTTTCTCTTGTGCTTCTCTCAGCTTTGTCTCGCGGGATGGATTAAATCTGTTGGCGTAGTAAGAATGTGGAAAAAAAAGGCCCAAACATGACTCCTTTGCTAAGACATTTATATATGTCAAGAATCAATGAGACAAACAGAATCCCGGTTTTGGAACCGAAAGAAACTTTCAAAGGAAACCGAATCCTTGAAGAGAAGCCGATCAGACCTCTTCTTCCTCTTCTTCTTCTTCGAAATCCCCTTCCTCGGCCGTGGCGTCCTGGTACTGCTGGTACTCGGACACCAGGTCGTTCATGTTGCTCTCGGCCTCGGTGAACTCCATCTCGTCCATGCCCTCGCCCGTGTACCAGTGCAAGAAAGCCTTGCGGCGGAACATGGCGGTGAACTGCTCGGAAATGCGCTTGAACAGCTCCTGAATGGCCGTGCTGTTCCCGATAAAAGTGGAGGACATTTTCAGACCCCTCGGGGGGATGTCGCACACGGCCGTCTTCACGTTGTTGGGGATCCACTCCACGAAGTAGCTGCTGTTCTTGTTCTGCACGTTCAGCATCTGCTCGTCCACCTCCTTCATGGACATGCGTCCGCGGAAAATGGCCGCCACCGTCAGGTAGCGTCCGTGGCGCGGGTCGCAGGCCGCCATCATGTTCTTGGCGTCGAACATCTGCAGGGTGAGCTCGGGCACCGTCAGCGCCCGGTACTGGGTGCTGCCCCTGCTGGTGAGCGGGGCGAAACCCGGCATGAAGAAGTGCAGGCGAGGGAAGGGCACCATGTTGACGGCGAGCTTGCGCAGGTCGGCGTTCAGCTGGCCGGGGAAGCGCAGGCAGGTGGTGACGCCGCTCATGGTGGCCGAGACCAGGTGGTTCAGGTCCCCGTAAGTGGGCGTGGTCAGCTTCAGGGTGCGGAAGCAAATGTCGTAGAGCGCCTCGTTGTCGATGCAGTACGTCTCGTCCGTGTTCTCCACCAACTGGTGCACCGACAGCGTGGCGTTGTACGGCTCCACCACTGTGTCCGACACCTGCCGGAAGACAGCTTTTGCTCGGGTCATCCGATATAGAATAGAATATACCTTTACTGCCATCGTTACAAACCGGGTCGAACATATTGTGACAATGAAATTGGACGTGGCACTCCAGTATCACATTTAACAGTGGGGATAAAAGAAAACAAAGAAGATAGTATGCAGACCCTTTTTCTTGAACGGCATGAGAACTACCTTAGGCGAGGGAACCACGCTGAAGGTGTTCATGATTCGGTCCGGGTATTCCTCACGGATCTTGCTGATGAGCAGAGTTCCCATGCCGGAACCGGTTCCACCTCCCAGGGAGTGTGTGAGCTGGAAGCCCTGCAGGCAGTCGCATCCCTCCGCCTCCTTCCGTACCACTTCCAGGACAGAGTCCACCAGCTCGGCTCCCTCTGTGTAGTGACCCTTGGCCCAGTTATTCCCCGCTCCGCTCTGGCCTGCAAGGAAAAAAAACCCTTAGGTGTCACGATTGCTGATTCGGGGCACCTGCGACTGCGCTAGTCGCTGATTGGCTCCCTGACCCTTTTCAAACCCCCGTATTCCAATAGGAAGCTGTCAGACCGTCTGCAAACCTATGCTTTCAGCTAGGCAAGCTCTGCACTATCCGACATTCTCCTGCCTCGTTTAACCCTGCCTGATACCTGTTGCTGACCTGTTTTATGGACCCGTTTCTGCCTTGCTCTTCCGTCCCGGCCATTGACCTGTTTTGCCCTTTTTCCTGCCTGATACCTGTTGCCGACCTCTTCTTCTGGACTCGTTACTGCCCCTGCTCGTCCGTCCCGGCCATCGACCTGTTTTCCCGCTGCCTACGACGACCCTCGCTCGACACGGAAGTGTTGTGGTTTATTGGAGTCGAGCTTGACGTAAGGAGAACACATTACTTTATGACGGGAAATTCCAGGCTTGTTTCTCTCGAGTTTAGATGTCAGCGAGTGTTATTAAGAAAAACACTTGCTTGGTTTGGACTAGCTTGCGAAAAAAGAAACAGTCCCCTGGCAAGCTGATAGGAGTTTAGATGTTAGGCCGACCCCAACAATTTTCTTGGAAATTGTGTAACTTTGGAGAATTGAAAGAGGACGAAAACATTCTGAAAAAACATTGTCAATTCCCGGAAAGCATGTACATTGAGAAAAAAACAAGTGCCTCATCGCGAGGGGACGCGCTAGGTAACATGAGATGTTGTCTGAGGGTATAAAAAAGCTGATTGTCTCTTAGACGAACGAGAACTCTGTTTTTATCACTGACGAAGATAAATTAACGGCTCTCCCTCTCCCGCCAAGATCTCTTTGTCTCTTGTTTCTGTATTTCGAGGCAATAAGGTCTGCTCTGAAACCAGCTACCCGTGTCCGACGATCATCGAATCGTGGAAGCAAGAACTGCTCTCTCTTCATCAATAAATCTGAGTAAAACGAACGCTATTGGGTCCTGTCTCCGTTTCCGGCTCGTGACATTAATGTGATCTCCTCGGCCGAAATCCATCCAAGTCGCTTACCAAAGATAAAGTTGTCGGGTCGGAATATCCTGCCGAATGGACCGGACCGCACAGAGTCCATGGTACCTGGCTCCAAGTCCACCAAGACGGCCCTTGGGACATACTTCCCTCCTATGGGTTAAAATGTTCAAGTCAAGTCAAGTCATGTATATTTGTGACGCCCTTAATCACAAAGAGATGAGTGCATACTACAGACTATTATGACACCATCCCCTGATCTAAAACCCATATGAGGGCAAATAATACACAAATACGCAGGGTTGGGTAGGGTTACTTTAACATGATTACTTTCAATTACTTTTGGATTACTCCAATACCAAATATGCTCATAAAAGACAAAAGATAAATAAAATGACTCAATTTTGTGCAGGCTTGGGGAGTAACGGAATACATGGAACGGCAAAAATGATCTTGGGAAGCTGTTTGGATTTATTTTCATTTTGTTTCTGTGGCATTTGATGTTAGTTTGGCCGGAGATCAAAGAGATCAAAGCCAGGAGAGATAGCTTACCACGTGTTGTGAGTCATCATTTTGTTCCTATTTAGTTTCTTTTGTTTTTTATTAGCATATTTGGTATTGGAGTGATCCAAAAGTCATTGAAAGTAATCCAGTTCAAGTAACCCTACCCAACCCTGTTTATAGCCATAGAATAGAAGTGTGTTTTAAGTTTAGATTTAAACATTTCTACTGAGGTTGCAGATGGAATCTCAGGGGGAAGAGCATTCCACAGCACCAAGGCCCCTAATGGAAAACACTGTCGGATTTCTTCTTGGCTCTCGGGATCCCCAGTAGACCAGCATTTTCCCCCAAAAAGTTGTGACCGGCGTCTTTTCGGTTTCCTGACCTGTTGCTTCGTTGTAGTAGACGTTGATCCGATCCAGTTGGAGGGGCTCATCGCCGTGGTAGGATCCGGTCGGGTCGATGCCATGCTCGTCACTGATCACTTCCCAAAACTAGGACGGACGCGAATCGATTTAAGTTAGAATTCTAATGGTCTTTTTTTGTCAATGATAACAACGTAATGAACATTGTTTATAACGAGATCAGACGTGGCTTGTTTTGAGTGTTCCAGACATCGCGACGCTCTTCTCCGAAATGGCGGAGCCCAGGGGGCTTCGATGGCGAGCCCATGGGAGGAGTCGTCATGCCATTGTGCGGGGAGAAGATGGCCAATGAGAAGAGAGCTTAAAGGACTTCAGAAGAGGGCTTCCCAGAGACTCCAACGACACTAATTCGGCCGTTTTCGATGGAATCCAGGAGACTCATGTCTTAAAAGCTTGAAACAGACAGACGTCGTAGGGGTGCTTGAAATCCTTGAAAATGCTTGGATTTTAAGGTTGTGATTTCAAGGTCAGGAAAATGCTTGGTTATGGGTAAAGTGCTTGAAAATGCTTGAAAAATAACATTGATTGATTTTAATTCTGCTCCGATCAAGTTTTTATTGGACCATGTATGCACTTTTAATATTCATATTGGGTTATTGAATGGGTTTTGAGTTTTATCGATTTTTATTCTGTGGATTTTTGCCTTTGACTGTGGATGAATGACTGGATGCTCCAAACGAAGTTTCGTTTCTCTTTGACAATGACAATAAAAAAGCGGCGCGAGCGGCAGCCTTTCCAGCAGCTCCGTGTTATTTCGCACTTTTTGTGATTTATTGTTTTTAAGTGTCTTCTTCTTTCTATCCTATCGTTTTAACGCACAAAAATGCGTTTATCCGAGGAATCAACTCCTTGCCCTGAAGAACTCTCGTGCCGGCGTGATGAGGGGGCCTATCCTGGCTGCAGAGCCGGAGCTAAGGCTAAGCGGCTAGCGGCGTTATAAGTCTTCGGTTTCGTCCGTATTCATGGTAAATGTAAACTCTCTACCAAATAAGACCGACGAACTGGCTGATCTGGTGAAAAACATCAAAGCGTACAGGGAGTGCCGTTTGCTGTGTTTTACAGAAACGTCTATCAACCCGGACGCTAAGGTGGAGCTACCAGGCTTCAGCGCTGTTAGGACAGACAGAGACGCAAAAGCTTGCGGGAAGCGGAGAGGAGGCAGACTCGCTATCAACTTGAACACGAGGCGGTGTAACCCTGGGGACAAAGATTTCCATCTGCTGCAGGGACGTCGAACTTTTGACATAGCTTGTGACGTCATCCACTCCGCTGTGGCTAAACTACAACACACCACCCCGTGGCCATCCTGTTAATCTGTTAATAATCAACACAAGGATACTGCTGGAAGTGTGAATTTCCCTACCGGTATGAATAAAGTATTTATCTATCTATCTATCTAATAAATATCCTGAATCTGAATCGTCCACTGACAGGGTTGGGTTGGGTTACTTTAACTGGATTACTTTCAATTACTTTTGGATGACTCCAATACCAAATATGCTAATAAAAGACAAAAGAAACTAAATATGAATACAATGACTACATTTTGTGCACTACATTTTGTGCAGGCTTGGGGAGTAACACAATACACGGAACGGCAAAAATGATGTTGGCAAGCTGTTTGGATTGATTTTCATTTTGTTTCCGTCTCATTTGATGTTAGTTTTGCTGGAGATCAAAGAGATCAAAGCCAGGAGATAAAGCTTACCATGTGTTTTGAGTCATCTTTTTATTCCTATTTAGTTTCTTTTGTCTTTTATGAGCATATTTGGTATTGGAGTCATCCAAAAGTCATTGAAAGTAATCCAGTTCAAGTAACCCTACCCAACCCTGTCCACTGAACAGCAAAAAGTTTTGTGAGATAAGATCGAAATGATAAAAAGAGAACATTCCCACAGGGCAAGGAGAGTTTGCTGGTGAATTTGGCGCGATGACACCCTGCTAAAGAATCCAAACGAACCGGTAGAGCGCACTCGATGTGGAACGTGTTATGCAAGTTCAAACCCAAAACAAACGGAACAACACCGGAACAGTAGAATAATTGCCGCAGGGGTCGCATCATCTACACAAAAACCTGCCTTAGATTAAAAATACCTTAGGCAAATGTGTTAAAGTGAACTCAGCGTTAGCCTAAATCTTCACCCGTTAGCCTCCAGGTCCACAAAATTGAGAACCACAAAAGACGAGTCGCTATGGTCAAGCGTACCTTAGCTCCAATCTGGTTGCCGCATTGGCCGGCTTGCAGATGCACGATCTCTCGCATGTTGTCGGGTCCGTGTTAAACGCCGGCGGTTCTTCTTCTGGGTGTTCCAAGTGCTTCTCCTTCCACTTCCTGGAATGTGACGTCACTGTTCTCCTCCCAAACCAAAAACCGGCAAGACTTGATTCTGATTCTGAATGGGGCGGCAGTAGCTCAGGAGGTAGAGCGCTCGTCTTGGGATCGCAGTTCGAATCCCGGCTCCTCCGTGTTACATGTCGAAGTGTCCTTGGGTAAGACACTGAACCCCTAACACCCCCAATAAGCAGGTTAGCGCTATTGGGAAATGTGAAGCACACTGTAAAGCGCTTTGGGAAGTCTTGACTTAAAAAGCGCTATATAAATGCGGATCATTTCATTTCATAGATGTCTAGATAGATAGATGTCTAGATAGGTGTCTAGATAGATGTCTAAATAGGTGTCTAGATGTCTGGACGTCTAGATAGATAGATGTCTAGATAGATAGATGTCTCGACAGATAGATGTCTAGATAGGTGTCTAGATAGATGTCTAAATAGGTGTCTAGATGTCTGGACGTCTAGATAGATGTCTAGATAGATAGATGTCTGGATAGATAGATGTCTAGATAGATAGAAAGATGTCTCGATAGATAGATGTCTAGATAGATATAGATATATATATATGTCTAGATCGATAGATGTCTAGATAGGTGTTTAGATAGATGTCTAGATAGATGGATAGATGTCTAGATAGATAGATGTCTAGATAGATAGATAGCTATCTCGATAGATGTCTAGATAGATAGATGTCTCGACAGATAGATGTCTAGATAGATGTCTAAATAGGTGTCTAGATGTCTGGACATCTAGATAGATAGCTGTCTAGATAGATAGATGTCTGGATAGATAGATGTCTAGATGGATAGAAAGATGTCTCGATAGATAAATGTCTAGATCGATAGATAGATGTCTAGATAGATCGATGTCTAGATAGATATAGATATATATATATGTCTAGATAGATAGGTGTTTAGATAGATGTCTATATAGATGGATAGATGGATAGATGTCTAGATAGATAGACAGATGTCTCGACAGATAGATGTCTAGATAGATAGATGTCTAGATAGATATAGATAGATGGATGTCTAGATAGGTGTCTAGATAGATGTCTAGATAGATAGATATAGATAGATAGATGTCTAGATAGATTTATAGATGTCTAGTCAGATAAATAGATTTGGCGGCAATGGCTCAGGAGGTAGAGCGCTCGAGGGGGATCAAGAGATCGCAGTACGAATCCCGGCTCCTCCGTGTTACACGTCGAAGTGTCCTTGGGTAAGACACTGAACCCCTAACGCCCCCAATAAGCAGGTTAGCGCCTTACATGGCTGCACGGCCGCTATTGGGAAATGTGAAGCACACTGTAAAGCGCTTTGGGAAGTCATTGACTTGAAAAGCGCTATAGAAATGCAGATCATTTCATTTCATGAATTCGCAAACAAACATTTTACAACTGAAATGACATCACAGGGTTTCCTGATGGCAGATCTAGAAGGCTGATGTAGAGTATACATTTTCACACATTTACTTAAAAAAATCATCCTGATTGAGCTAACTGTACCGTGGAAAGAAGATTGCAGTGAAGCCTATGAAAGGAAAAACGCCAAATATCAAGAACTGGTCCAACAGTGACAAGAGATGGCAGACCTGGCTATTACCAATGGAGGTCTGGGGCAGGGGCTTCCCAGCACAGTCTGTATGGGACACATTAACAACTTTGGGAATAAGTGGAAGGGAGAGGAAAGCAGCTGCCTATAGGGTGGGGTAAGCCGCTAAAGGATTTTATACATTTGACTATAAAGGATTTTATACGATTGACTAGAAGTTACATTTAATGCAAAAGATATTCACTGACTGGGCTGTAAACAGGGCACCGGGGAACAGGGGAGGTAAGGCTGATAGGACATCCAGACGCAGAAAGGCTCTGATGACGTAGAAACGCTCGGTGTTGTTTTGAGTATTCCAGACATAGCGACGCCCAGGGTGGGGGGCTTCCTTGGCACGCCCGTGGGAGGAGTCGGCACGCCATTATGCGGGGAAAAGATGGTGAATAGGAGAGGGCTAAATGACTTCAGGAGATGGCTCCCCAGAGACTCCAACGACAATAATTCGGCCATTTTCGATGGAGTACACTTAGTTAAATTGTAACGTTACGCGAGTGGGTTCTGCTTCATGTTTCCTGTCCTGGTTCGTGATCAGCATTTTCGTGATGCCTTGACGCAGACCAATAGCAGAGCAGCATTTTTCTATGACGACCACCAGGAGACAAGCATTTTGGAGAGGAAACTCCTCAATATAATTTGTGGAAAAAATTGTTGTACAGCGCAGGAAATCATTGTATTCTACACCGTGAAGTGAAAATGTTGTAAGGCGGGGCCGCTGTATCCCGAGGCTCTATTGTCATTTTGAAAATGTCTTGCTTGAGGATGCTCAGCCACTTCTCAGCAGATTTTCTACTTCCTCCATCCCTTTTTCCTTCAATGCCAGTGGGTCCTGTTTCTGTTCTGGTCCTGACAAAGAGGAAACTACCGTAAATTCTGGACTAAAGAGCGCACCTGATTATAAGCCGCACCCACCACATTTTAAGAGGATAACCGCTTTTGTACTTACACAAGCCGCACCTGTATATAAGCCGCACGCGCCCACATTAAAACATGTAACACAATCACTAATATAACCCAAACCCGACTTTGAGTCTTGCGATTGCAACTGAATATAAAGTACACAGTCCAAAAACCACAGCCGGCAAAATGAACGGAAAATGATACCGGTACTTAAGGTTTGATGCAGACCTGCTGAGTCCAGGTACCCGTTGAAACTAATCCAAGGAAAAAAAAGTCTATATTTCCAAAGGTAAGGGTGGGAAAAATATATATCCACTATTGTCCGCTGCGTCCACAAACACGTCTCGCCTTTACTCCACTTCCCGTCAGCCCCCGTTGTTTTCGCCCCTTCTTTTTGATTCGATTACATTTAGCTTGAAAGCTGCGTCATGTGCCTTTCTTTTTGCAATTTGCATGGTGAAGATATTTCTTCGCTAATTCTAATTTGTGCACAAGTTAAGAAGTTGCAGTCTTCCTCGGCGCATATATTCCACCGGTCTAAATCTCACCTTTTGTACTCGAGCGCCGCTGGCGGCCGTTAGAAAAGTGACATAAATTGGCCGCATCACTGAATAAGCCGCAGGGTTGAACGTTTGGGAAAAAAGTAGCGGCTTATTGTCCGGAATTTACGGTAATCTTCTAAAAACGAATAAAAATCATCTGAAAAAACAATTCCGATAATTACACAATAAAACGTAAATTCATCAAAAAACGGAAAAAAAGCTGTGGGGAAAAAAGGGAAAATATTCCAAAACACTCTTCCTTTTCATCTTTTTGAGGGTTTGATTCGGCATTTGGACTGCATTTGAAACGGTCCTTCTCTTACTTTCACCTTTTTCACCCAAGAATAAAAGAAAACCTTGGGAATGCGCATGAATTAACTCTCCTAGAGATTAAAAAGAACAGAAGATGAAAATATATTAAAAAGAATAAATGGTTTATGGCAAGAGACTAACCTTCTACTGATTAAACCGACCTGTGATGATTTAGAAAGTCTCATAAAAGCCAACGTGGACTTATTTCTGGAGGGTTAAGAATCCTTGATTTTACACCATCTAATAACTTGCATTTCTTGATGAACTTTTATTGCTTATTTAAAAAATCCGGGCCAAGATTCATTTTCATGCTAATAACTTTGAAGGGTAAAAGTCCAATAACTTACATAAAAAGGAACATAAAAAATACATGAAAATTAAATACAGTAACCCCTCGCTTTAAGGCAGCTTCACAGATTGTGTTCTGAATTCGGATGGGCTGAGCGGTCTCAGAGAGAGTAGATATGTCATGTCCTGCACGGTTGTCATGGCGCCCAGCTGGCCCCGCCCCTTGACACCGGCTGAGACGCATTGAACTGATTACCTGTGGAGTACTTAAACGCTTTTTTTGGGACTGCCCGTTCCCAGACCATTGCTTTACCTTGTTGAAGACCTGTTC
The DNA here is from genome assembly GCF_059441175.1 of Urocampus carinirostris. Taxonomy (NCBI): domain Eukaryota; kingdom Metazoa; phylum Chordata; class Actinopteri; order Syngnathiformes; family Syngnathidae; genus Urocampus; species Urocampus carinirostris. The sequence goes on from NC_142356.1 coordinate 2,766,435, forward strand.
ATGCCCGTTTGATCCGAGTAATACCTCGTTTGTAATTTTGATCGCCTTTAAACCTGTTTTGTTTTGTCTTTGGTCCGTTTGTGTGTTGGACAACTTTTATTTCCTAATCAAAGGGACAGATCGTCTACGCATATGAGTTCCGACTTCCTGCTTCCCAATCCGTTTCCTGACAAGATAGTATCAGGACCAGAACGGAAACAGGACCTAATTGCGTAGCGTTTACCGCAAGTTTTATTGAAGGAAAGAGGAAGGGCTGCGCCTACGATCCGGCGTTCACCGGACGCGGGAAGCAAGTCGCTCTCGCAATCGGATTGTGATCCCAACACGGAAGTGGATCTTCCGTAGCGAGCGATGGCGGTGTCAGGGACGGAAATACTGGTCGGTAGCCGGGACTGGGAGAGCAAGACGTGGTTGGAAACGAGTGGTAAGCCAGAAGGGGAGAGTAAACGTAGTCGGGGACAAAAAGAGGTCGTAAGCTGGGACGGGAGAGCAGACGTCAGGATCAAAACAGGTCGTAGGCGGAGATGGACGAGAGCAAAAACGGGACAGGCGGGGGTCAGGGTCGAAAAAAGCTTGCCTTGTATAAACGGAGGTTTGCGGACGGACTAACAACAAGGGATTGACGGGACTGGGTTTAAGTCGGGACAGGGAGCCAATCAGATCCCGCAGCGTTTGGCGCCAAATGAGCGGGCACCGTTGATTCATGACAGGTAGTTCCAAAGAAAATACGATTAAGAATGGACATTTATAAGTAGAGTGCGCCGCATGGAAAATTGCTTGTTTTATATCATAACTGTTCTTGCTTTGGGCTACTAACTTGTTTTTCTAGTAGAATAAGACAATTTATACTGATACGATGTCATTAATAATAATAATAATAATAATAATTTCCTTTGTATTGTCATTCTTTGTAACAATGTACACAGAACGAAATGTCGATACACCTGACCCGTTGTAGCGAGCCGATGCAGCCGCAGCCAACAGAGGGCGCCGCCATTTTACCAATTAGGTATGACTCGGCCGAGGCGCGAACCAGCGACCTCCCAGTCTCAAAGCAGGAAGATGAAGGGGTAGGGAATATAAGCATCTGCTTCTTACTACCTCTTTTCAAACATATTATGTAACATTATTTTGTTGTCGACTTATTGTTTTTATTTGAATGTTCGAATCAAGTTTTCATTCTTTCATTCATTCATAGATAAAGTCCAATGTCTATTTCGAATGCAAATTCCTTCATCTTGGCAAGCGTTTGATGACTCCGGAAAAGCACATTTATCATCCGGCATTCAAAATGGGCTTAATGAATAGACACTCACTAGGGGATTTTTTTCACCGGGACTGGGAATAAACCATTATCTCGATTATCGTCATTACACCTTCGACGTAAACAGCCAGTCTCCGATGAACTGTTAATTGTTACGTGGAATTATTCATGAGGTTTTACGGGGAAATGTTCTAAGCGGGACTATATTCCGGTTTTTTTTTCTCCGTTGTACATAACATTAAAAAAACTCCAGATTGCGGCTCTATGAAAGATACATTATCTCCCCGTCCTTATATTAATCAGGCTTAAAAATAGAAATACAGTTTTTTTTTTTCCCCAGCCATAAATTATTCAACAAAAATCAATAAGGGGCTGAAAAACGGAAATAAGACACCTGGAAAAACACACAAAAAAGAGGTAATGGATTATATTTCTTGTTTTTGTAGCTAGTGGTTTGTTAGGTTTATAGTTTTGCGAGGGAAGCCGGACTTTTAGGCCGTTGTAGAATTTAGAATATTGTATCTTAGATAAGACACGTGAGACGGCGTGTTTGGGCAAAAAAGATCAACGGAAACAGGACCCAATTGGGTTACGTTTTTTCACTAGTTTTACGATCCCAAAACTGTATTTAAACACCCTACATGCCCACACTTTTTTGTGTCAATATTGGTTAAATTATCCTTCATCTTTTCAGTTTTTTTTAATCCTGACAGTAAAATGTGAAACTGGAGTGTCACGTCCATTTTCGTTGTCACAATATGTTTAAGCCATTTTTAACAATGATAATAAAGGTATATTCTATTCTATTCTATTCTTAAGGGAAAGAGGAAGGGCTGCGTCCATGATCTGGTGTTCGCTAGGCGCAGGCAGCAAGTCGCTCTGAACGCGGAAGTGGATCTTCCGTGGCGAGCGATGGCGGTGTCGGGAGCAGAAAACGGGTCGGAAGCCAGGACAGGGGAGCAAAAACGTGGTCGGAAGCGAGTCGGAAGCCAGGAACGGCGAGTAGACAAGGTCGGGGACAAAGAGAGGTCAAAAGCCGGGACGGGAGAGTAGACGTGGTCAGGATCAAAATAGGGTCGAAGCTGGGGAACAGACGGGAGCAAAAAATCAGGAGGGAGTCAGGGTCGAAAAAAGCTTGCCTTGTGGGAACTGAGGTTGGCAGACGGACTGACAACAAGGGACAGATAGGAGTGGGTTTAAATAGGGACAGAGACACCATATTTGGACAATCAGGGACCTCAGCATAACATCCTTTCCACATGTTTCCTGAAAAAGTTATACAACAAGCGAACTGTTTTCTACACAATTTCCCCCGCAATCTTTTGGGGGAAGAGCTCCCAAAGCGCTTTACAATGTGCTTCACACCTACCCATTCACACACACACTCACACACCAATAGCGGCCATGCAGCCATGCAAGGCGCTGACCTGCTTTATGGAGGCATTAGGGATTCAGTGTCTTGCCCAAGGACACTTCCACATATAACACGGAGGACCTGGGAATCGAACCCGCGATCCCTTGATCCCAAGACAGTAATATTACAATAATGCAAAATAAATCCTACAAAAAATACTATTATAATAATATAATAATATAATAACTGTAAAATGTCAAACATAAACAGCTCATCCTCATGCTTCCTCACCATCGATTCATTCATGTTAAACTCTCTCGCTGCTGCTCTATTTCCGTGTTCTACTGCTTGACCGATCGCCTTGAGTTTAAACTCTGCCTCGTAAGCGTGTCTCTTAATAGGAGCCTTTCAGGGTCTTTATACAAACGCACAAATAAAAGAGAATCGTTGTTTAATATTTCCCAGTATGCACAGCGCACTTCTTCTTCTACGCGAAAAATGGAGTCGGTGGCTGCTTCTCTGAGTTGCGAGACCTTGCAATTCAATATTGATCCATATATAAGGCGCACCGGATTATAAGGCGCATAGTCTGCTTTTTAAAAAAAAAATCAGATTTTATGTGCGCCTTATAGTGCGGAAAATACGGTATATTGTAAGATTAGAGAAGCACTTTTAGAAATAAGCACTTTTGAGATATTTTTATACAATAGTTTTTAAAATATAAAACAACAATGACTTGTTAGATTCACAAAAGTCAACCATTTCCATGAAGTTGAATAAAATATCATCTATAAATGAGAATAGTATAGAAATAGCCTCCCAGGGCGAGTTTTAATTTTAAAGCAGATATCCCGAGCCAACCACAATTCCAGCTGTTTAAAATGTAAAACGCGTTGAGGGAAAACTCAAATCCTCATATCATCATTCATGAATATTTGATGGGCCTTCATTAAGGAGACGAGGCATTCGGTTCCTCCTCTCAGCACTCGTGGAGTGTGTTGACCTACCGAACGTCATCCATCTTCTCCGATATTCTGTCGGAGGATGATCTGTGGCCTGATGTTCCACACCAGGAACCTTCACTCACGTTTATGATCCGCCCTGAAGCATAATACCGTAAATAAGCCGCACCCACCACATTTTAGGAGGAAAACCGATTCTGTACTTACACAAGCCGCACCTGTATATAAGCCGCATGCACCCACTTTTTAAGTCAAGTCAAGTCAAGTCAAGTCATTTTTATTTGTATAGCCCTTAATCACAATTAGTCTCTAAGGGCTTCACAAGTTATTACATATAAGAAGATTAGGTTACTCGTATGCTATAGAGTAGAAGTGAGTTTTAAGCCTAGATTTAAACATTTCCACCGAGGTTGCAGATCGGATATCAGGGGGAAGAGCATTCCACAACACCGGTGCCCGGATGGAGAACGCTCTCGAACCAGCGGAACACTTCTTGGCTCTTGGGATCACCAGGAGACCGGCGCTCTCGGAACGAAGGCTTCGGGCCGGGACATAAGGGCAGATCAGATCTGAAAGATACGAGGGGGAAAGTCCATGTATGATTTTGTATAGTAGTAGGAGAACCTTAAAATCGCATCTTAGGCTAACAGGGAGCCAATGCAGGTTAGCCAAAATTGGGGTGATGTGATCATACTTTTTTGTCCTTGTTAAAAGCCTCGCTGCAGCATTTTGTGCCAGCTGAAGACTCTTGAGTCTGGTCATCGGAAGACCGGAAAGTAGTGCATTACAGTAGTCGAGACGGGAGGTAACAAACGCATGAATTATGATTTCCGCATCCGACTGAGAAAGTATAGGACGAATTTTAGCAATGTTACGGAGATGGAAGAAAGCGGTTCTAGTAATTTTCTTCACATGTGTTTGAAAGGACAGATCAGGGTCGAAAATGACACCTAAATTTTTAAGTGAGTCACTCTGTGTGATGTGGCAATTGTCCAAGTTCACTGCGGTTTTAGAGAATAAGTCACGGGACTTAGAAGGACCAATTACTAACATTTCAGTCTTTTCAGGGTTAAGACGCAGGAAATTGAGTGACATCCACTCTTTTATCTCAGTGAGGCAGGCCTCCAAAGTTCCACAGTTTAGTGTGGTAGATTCCTCCATCGGGAGATAGAGTTGAGTGTCATCTGCGTAACAATGGAAACTGATGTTATACTTGCGAATAATATCACCTAGTGGAAGCATATAAATGCTGAAGAGAAGGGGGCCAAGCACTGAACCCTGCGGAACACCACAAGTTACACTAAATGGCTCAGATGTCAATTCGCCATATTTAACGCAGTGTGTCCTATCTGAGAGGTAAGATCTGAACCATAATAGGACGTTTCCTGAGAGACCAATCCATTTTTCCAACCGTTCTAGCAAGATAATATGGTCCACTGTGTCAAATGCAGAACTAATGTCCAGCAGCAGCAAAAGTGATGATGCGCCCGAGTCCATTGCCCGTAGGAGATCATTGGTTACCTTTATCAGAGCTGTCTCAGTAGAGTGGTTAGCCCTGAATCCTGATTGCATCGATTCAAAGAGATTGTTATCGGACATGAAATCATTCAGCTGCTGTGCCACTACTTTTTCAAGTATTTTAGAAAGAAACGGTAGGTTTGACACAGGTCTATAATTACATAAGTTTTCTGGATCTAGGTTGGGTCGTTTCAGTGTGGGTTTAATGACAGCGGACTTAAAAGCAGCTGGAACTACACCAGAGGCGAGTGATATGTTTAAAATATTTAGAACTGAAGGTGCAAGAACGCCAAAGAGACCTTTAATAAGTGAACCTGGAAGTGGGTCGAACTGGCAAGTCGTCGGTTTGGCAGTATTCACCATCTGTTTAAGATTTTCGAGTGACAGTTCACTAAAACGGGACCAAGTCCCTGGACAGCCACCATGTCGTGCATCTAGGGATTTGAGTGCTTTAGTATGTGTTGAATTAATATTGTCTTTAGCAATTTCTTCCTGTACGCTCTGGATCTTCTTAGTAAAGAAGACCATTATGTCGTGAGCAGAATGGGTGGAGCTATCTGGGATAGTCTGTTGCCTTGTAAGTGATGCTACAGTGTCAAAAAGGGCCTTGGGATTGTTCTTTTGTGACGCAATCACTTTCGAAAGGTAGGCTGATTTTGCAGAGGCCAGGGCCGCTTTATACTTCAACAAACTATCACACCAGATTTGATGGAAAACTTCAAGCTTGGTAGCGCGCCATTTTCTTTCAGATTTCCTGCATTCTCGTTTAAGGGATCTAGTTTCATCATTAAACCAAAGTGTGCGTCTTTTAGGTCGTAATTTATGCCGGATGGGCGCAACTAAATCCAGGGCATTGGCCAGGGTAGCGTTAAATTCATTTAGGAGTGGTTCGATGGAGCCTATGTAGGAAGGAAAGGACGCAACTGCTCCTGGAAGAATATCGGAGAGCTCAGAAACTGTGCCTGTGCTTATATTGCGTCCGGTGAATCCTTCAGTTTTTTTTAGTACTACATTTAGCTAGCACCTCAAATGTAACTAAATAATGATCCGAGATAACTGTAGTACACGATAGCACCATGTAACATGTAACACAAACACAAAATTAGCCCAAACCCGGCTTTGAGTCCCGGGATTGTAACCGAATAGCAAGAATTCAGTCCAAAAACCACAGCCGGCAAAATGAACGGAAAATGATACCGGTACTTAACGTTTGATGCAGACCTGCAGAGTCCAGGTACCTGTTGAAACTAATCCAAGGAAAAAAAAGTCTATATTTCCAAAGGTAAGGGTGGGAAAACTATATATCCACTAATTTCCGCCGCGACAACAGGTCTCACTCACCTTTACCCCACTTCCCGTCAGCCAGCGTTTGCTCCGCCCCTCTTTTTTAATTCGCAAAACATATCAGAATAAGTGTCTCAAATAAATACATTACAAAAATATACAGGTGAAAATACATATTATACATGGGTTACACATATTTACAAAGAAAGACGGTACACCGAGAGAGTTTTCAAAGCTTTAATAATAATATTATAATTTTCATCCCAAACCGTGCCTGTGTAGGGTAGCAAAACGCTACTAGCAACACACTCGCAACACAGTAAACGAGTCTGTTAAAAAAAACATACTGTGCTCGTAGAAACCACGGTAAACCATCCTCATCTTCCTCCTCATAATTGACGTCATCAATGTCGTCTTCCCCAGTATGGGAAAGAGACTTTGTCAAAAAGACGTCGTCCCACGCTCCCTATTTCAAAAACACGCTAGCAACACGCTCGCAAGGTAAACTTTACGTGCAGTAGCCCTGTTTCCTTCTTTATCGGACTGCTCGATTGCGTGTAGCTTGAAAGCTGCGTCATGTCCCTTTCTTTTTGCAATTTGCATGATGAGGATGTGTCTACACTAATTTAATTTGTGCACAAGCTAAGAAGTTGCAGTCTTCCTCGGCGCATATATTCCACCGGTCTAAATCTTACCTTTTGTACTCGAGCGCCGCTGGCGGCCTTTAGAAAAGTGACATAAATTGGCCGCATCACTGAATAAGCCGCAGGGTTGAAAGTTTGTGGAAAAAGTAGCGGCTTATAGTCCGGAATTTACGGTACTGCAGTGCTAATCTAATGGAGATCCAGAAGTGAAGGGAACCTTCTACTGAGCTGGCCAAACATGGATAGATGGACTCGATGGTGAAGGATTTTATACATTTGACTATAAAGGATTTTATACGATTGACTCATAATCCATGTTCCCTCTAAGGTGCGCTCGTGCGCAATCGCGCACTGCCTGCACATTCTCAGCGCACAAGAAAATCGAGCCAGCGCACAAAAATCAGGGCTCGAAATTGCTAATGAAGAAGCGAATTAAGTCAAAGTGACAGTGCATGAAGGTCAAAATACACAGGTTCCCCTGACGCTGTGTTTCCAAGGTGGTATTTTGAAGTCATTGAGCCAATGTCGAAGTAGAACGAAGTTGAGTAACGTCAGTGGAGTTTTTCGAGAACCGGCTTCTTCGGCTCGGCTCACTAAAGAGAACCGGCTCTTTCGGGTCCCAAACGTCTCTTCGGGTTGTTTTTGCTTCTTTAATCCCTACACGACCAAATATTATGTAAAATTGTGCACAAAATGACTTCAAGGAAGGGGGGAATAGAACAAAAAAGAAAAAAATACCAAAATGAAAAAGTAGTGAAAAGCTGAGAAAAAAGAAACAAAAGGAAGAGAAAAAAGAAGGAGAATTTAAGAAAAAAAACAGAAAAAAAAAAGAAAAAGTAAATAGAAAACAAAAAGAAAAAAGTAACAGCTCGGAAAAAAGAGATTTTTTTAAAATAAATTAAAAAAAAATAGAAAAAACAGGGGAAAAAGAAGAAAACGTTTTGGTTGCATTCAAATAATTTCCAATTATACCAAGTCAATCTTGGAAATCTTGTGAAAGAATTGTAAAAACAAATGACGTCTGTAGGCAATCGTACATGAGTCAATTCATTCAAAAGAGAAAATAATTTTTGATAATATTTGATAATGATTTAGTTGCCACACTTGGGATTGCCGCTGCTCACTGTTGTTTCAAGCGTTGCTCACCGACTTTGTGTGAACTCTCAGACCCTTGGAAAATTAGAGGGAACATTGCTCATAATGCAATGAAGATTTTCACCGAGTAGGCTTTCGTTCAATGACAGGCCAGGCTGTTCCAAATGCAGAATATTTTGTCTAGTTCTGTTGATAACAGGACTCTGACGGAGGACGGCGGGCGTTGTTTAGAGAAATGCTCGGCGTTGTTTTGAGTACCACAGACATCGGGACGCTCTTCTGCGAGATGGTGAAGCCCGGGGGGGCTTCCTTGGCGCGCCCATGGGAGGAGTCGGCACGCCATTATGCGGGGAGACGATGGCCAATAGGAGAAAGCTAAAGGACTTGAGAAAAAATGCTTCCCAGAGACTCCAACGTCACTAATTCGGCCGTTTTCGATGGAGTACACTTCGTTAAATTGTTAATGAAATTAAATCTTAATGTGTGCCATTTTGATATTTAATTCACAACAATGGATAAATAGAGGGTGGGAGTTGGGGATCGAGGGAGGGATGGAGTGATGGATTTATTGATGGAGGAAGTTTCGAATGGAGGGATGGCGTGATAGGTCCATGGATGGCGAGATGATTGGATGGTGGGAAGGATCGAGTGATGTATGAATGGATGGAGGATCAGAGAGATGGATGCATAAACGGACGTGGGGATGAGTAGGTGGATGGGTGGAAAGAGTTTTTGAAGGACAGGTTTAGGGATGGATGGAGTAATTTATGGATGGATTCAGGAACATATTTATGGATGCATGGATGGGAGGTTGGATAGATGGATGGGTGGACAGAAGAACAGAGTGATGGATGCATGGATGATGGAGGATCAGAGTGATGGATGCATGGATGGATGGATGGAGGATCAGAGTGATGGATGCATAAACGGACGTGGGGATGAGAAGGTGGATGGATGAAAGAGTTTTTGAAGGACAGGTTTAGGGATGGATGGAGTTATTTATAGATGGATTCAGGAACATATTTATGGATGCATGGATGAAGGTTGGATAGATGGATGGATGGACAGAAGAACACAGTGATGATGCATGGATGATGGATGGAGGATCAGAGTGATGGATGCATAAACGGACGTGGGGATGAGAAGGTGGATGGATGAAAGAGTTTTTGAAGAACAGGTTTAGGGATGGATTGAGTTATTTATAGATGGATTCAGGAACATATTTATGGATGCATGGATGGGAGGTTGGATAGATGGATGGGTGGACAGAAGAACAGAGTGATGGATGCATGGATCGATAGATGGAGGATCAGAGTGATGGATGCATAGACGGACGTGGGGATGATAAGGTGGACGGATGGAAAGAGTTTTTGAAGGACAGGTATAGGGGTGGATGGAGTTGTTTATGGATGGATTCAGGAACATATTTGTGGATGTATGGATGGGGGTTGGATAGATGGATGGGTGGACAGAAGAACAGAGTGATGGATGCATGGATGATGGAGGATCAGAGTGATGGATGCATGGATGGATGGATGGAGGATCAGAGTGATGGATGCATAAACGGACATGGGGATGAGTAGGTGGATGGATGAAAGAGTTTTTGAAGGACAGGTTTAGGGATGGATGGAGTAATTTATGGATGGATTCAGGAACATATTTATGGATGCATGGATGGGAGGTTGGATAGATGGATGGATGGACAGAAGAACAGAGTGATGGATGCATGGATGATGGAGGATCAGAGTGATGGATGCATGGATGGATGGATGGAGGATCAGTGTGATGGATGCATTAACGGAGGTGGGGATGAGTAGATGGACGGATGGAAAGAGTTTTTGAAGGACAGGTTTAGGGATGGATGGAGTAATTTATGGATGGATTCAGGAACATATTTATGGATGCATGGATGGGAGGTTGGATAGATGGATGGGTGGACAGAAGAACAGAGTGATGGATGCATGGATCGATAGATGGAGGATCAGAGTGATGGATGCATAGACAGATGTGGGGATGATAAGGTGGACGGATGGAAAGAGTTTTTGAAGGACAGGTTTAGGGATGGATGGAGTTATTTATAGATGGATTCAGGAACATATTTATGGATGCATGGATGGGAGGTTGGATAGATGGATGGGTGGACAGAAGAACAGAGTGATGGATGATGGAGGATCAGAGTGATGGATGCATAAATGGACATGGGGATGAGTAGGTGGATGGATGAAAGAGTTTTTGAAGGACAGGTTTAGGGATGGATGGAGTAATTTATGGATGGATTCAGGAACATATTTATGGATGCATGGATGGGAGGTTGGATAGATGGATGGGTGGACAGAAGAACAGAGTGGTGAATGCATGGATGGAGGTAGTGATGGACAGAGGGATCAATAGATTTGATGGATAGAAAAAAGGGAGGGATAGAGTGACTGACAGAGATGGATAAAGGAACAAAGTAATTGTCTGTTGGATGAATGGAATTATTAATGGATGGAGGGATGGAGATGGATGGAGGATCAGAGTGATGGTTGTATGGATGAACTTAGGAATGGATGGGTGGATGGATGGAGTAATTCATGGATGGATTAGCGATGGAGGGATGGATAGTTATTGAAGGACAGATTTAGGGATAGGTTGAGTTATTGACGGATGGAGGAACAGAGTGATGGATGCATGGATAGGTGGATGGATGGATGGAGTGATGAACAAAGGGATGGATTATTGAACGGAGGGATAGACGCAAAATAATTGTTTTGAAGTGGACTTCAAGAAAAATGCTCATTTTGATGGTATTTTATGATTACTTTTCTGTAGCTTTCACTTATTTTTCTTGTAAAATGGTAGGTTCAATAAATACCGTATTTTCTGCACTATTAGGCGCACCTAAAAACCTTTATTTTTTTCAAAAGCTGATCATGCGCCTTATAATACAGTTTTTATCATTTACAGGCTGGCATTGGCTTAAACAGCAAAACAAAGCCTGCAATTGGCCGAAAAAGATGAATGTGTATAGCACGTGGCTGACGGCATACGGAAAGCATTTTTTTCTATTCTGTATTTGTAAATATTTTATTCTCCTGGATTTACTAAACTCACGGATATAAGAGGACATTGGCTGCACATTATTATGAACACAACGACTTCAGTGAGCTACTCCGGGTTTTATATTGTCCCTGTATCTTGTTTCAGACTGAACTCGATGTTTCTGTAATAAGCGGTGCAGATAATGGAGGGAATGGAGTGTCTATTTTTAAATTCAACTCAATTCCAAGTGTTTGTCATATATACAGTAAAGTTGCGAGCGAAAAAGAAAATAGAAACTAAGGAATGGTTGGCATTTCTTGAATCCCAAGACTTTAACCTACCGAATGATGGAACGATGCATTTGAGTGACATCGTACGGACACCGCATCCGCACGTGTCTACGACACGTATTTGCGTCTTTGCAAGCTTTGGGAATGTTAGGGGGTAAGAAGTTGGACTGAACCATCTGACTGTTTTGTCGACGTTCCCATTGTAGCGCCTTATAATCCGGTGCGTCTTATGTATGTCAAAAATAGGACCAAAAACTATTTTTTCGGGGTGCGCCCTATAACCCGGTGCGCCTTATAGTGCGGAAAATACAGTAGTCTAAATATGATTTTGCCCATTTGACTATTTTTCAATGAATCTAAATGAAAAAAAAAGACTGCAACACAAACTTTTTCTTCTTTTTTCCAAACCATTCAAAAAAATCTCATTGTGTTTATTTTTTCCGAGCTGTTACTGTTTTCTTTTCGTTCTCTATTTGCGTTTTTCCCCACATTTCTTTCTTTTCTTTTTTTCTGGCTTTTTTTCTTAATTTTTCCCTTCTTTTTTTCTCTTCCTTTTGTTTCTTTTTTTCTCAGCTTTTCACTACTTTTTCATTTTGGTATTTTTTTCTTTTTTGTTCTATTCCTTTTTTGTTGACAATATCTCTGTACTATTTGTACTTGCAACATCCATTGCAGCCCGGTCATCCTGAAAGGGGGATTACCACATGTGCGGTCCCTTCTCAGGGTTTCTTCATTTTCCTCATGTTGAGGTGTTTGAGTTTTTCCTTGCCCTCATGTTGGTTTCAGATCAGGGGATGGTGTAATAATAGTTTGAAATAATAGTCTGTGCAAAAACCTGTGCAGCCCTTTGAGACTCTTTATGATTAAGGGCTATACAAATAAAAATGACTTGACTTGACTTGAATTTTGTGCATCGTTTGACATCATATTTGGTCATGTTGGGATGAAAGAAGCAAAAACAACCCAAAGAGCCGTTTAGGACCCGAAAGAGCCGGTTCCTTTTAGTGAGTCGAGCCGAAGAAGCCGGTTCTCGACCAACTCTACTAACTTTACTCAACTTCGTTCTACTCTGACTCGACTTCAAAATACCGACACAACGTCAGGGGAACCTGTGTATTTTGACCTTCATGCATTGTAACTTTGACTTAAGTCGCTTCTTAATGAGTCATTTTGAGCCCTGATTTTTGTGAGCTGGCTGGATTTTCTTGTGCGCAGAGACAAAAAAGCTGAGTAAAACGAATGCAATCGGGTCCCGTTTCAAAACAAACACTTTTTTTTGCGTGTTCTGGACACTTTTAATCAAGAGCACAGAGAAAAACCGCAAACAACTTCCGTTTCATAATCTTCTTTTAGCCACGGTCATTCCTTCAAATCACAAACGAATCCCTTTTTGTATCGCCCACGTTCCAATATCCACCATTGAATTCCGTTTAGCCAAACCGCAGAGCAACAAATGAATATACGACGATGTGAATGGAAATAAATAAATATCTTTCTTCTGTACGTGGCACATTCTGCTTGAGTGGAAGTTGAAAAGACGTACATAAAAAAAGATGCCAGCCTTGCAAAAAATCGCAAACGTGGCAGCCAGCGAAGGCATCGCCTCCCGAGGACGCCCTTCAAGGACGATGGAGTACGCAGTCCACAAATGATAATGCGGACGAAGCCGAGTGCCGGAAACGGAAGCGGGGGTCGCTTAGAAGCGCCGATCCCGCCACACAAGAAAAGAAAAACAAATAGGGAGCCTTTTACACTTCTTACTGTACATTACAAACATCGCGACACAAATACAACAGACATGACTCAATTTACATGCAGGCATTAATCCCATTGGAAAAGGAATACTGTAAAATACCTCACAGGTAATGGGAACCAGAATCTTCGACCTGGGACAATGGATCGCGGCCACAGGGGTGCTGTTTATTCTAGGTGGAAGGAACGGGGGGGAAAAAAAGCCTCCACGCATTGTTGGAATTATATACATATATTTATCCTACAGTTGACATTAATATGTTATAAGTGTTCTCAGCCCTTTTTGTAGTTTTCAGTTTGTAAGCTGTTCTTCAAGGCCATGGGTTGTTTTTGTGCAGTCTGTCTCACATACCAATGGATGCACCCTGACCTGGAATAATCTGTGCATGCCATAACTCAAGTTGTTTTTCACCAAGAACCTTAATAAAAAGAAGGGAGGGATCGGAGATTTCTTTAGAGTGAGTGAGTGAGCGAGGAGATTTGTAACAGCCCGGTCTCCGCCGCTCTCATTATAATGATTCATAAAATAACCAATTCTCAATGACCGATTCTCTATGTCTTCTTTTATTGCAGAGCGTTTTATTAAAAATGTTGGGGACTTAAACCTAACACGCATGACACGATTTTTGCTGTCTTGGCTGCCGGGCTCAGCAATAGTCCCACCTGGTAAATGTATTTCGGCCAAAACGGTGCAGTTCATTTTCGGCGAACCAAATGGCACAATTCAGTGGCCTGAACTGAAAAACAAAACAAAAAACACTCCGCTACTCTCTGCTCCCAGCGATAGCCAACCAGGGTTAATCCCATTGGAAAAGGAATACTGTAATACTTCGCAGGTAATGAGAACCAGAATCTTCAACCTGGGACAATGGATCGCGGCCACAGGGGTGCTGTTTATTCTAGGTGGAAGGAACGGGGGAAAAAAGCCTCCACGCATGACACGAATTTTGCTGTCTTGGCTGCCGGGCTCAGCAATAGTCCCACCTGGTAAATGTATTTCGGCCAAAACGGTGCAGTTCATTTTCGGCGAACCAAATGGCACAATTCAGTGGCCTGAACTGAAAAACAAAACAAAAAACGCTCCACTACTCTCTGCTCCCAGCGATAGCCAACCAGGGTTAATCCCATTGGAAAAGGAATACTGTAATACCTCGCAGGTAATGGGAACCAGAATCTTCGACCTGGGACAATGGATCGCGGCCACAGGGGTGCTGTTTATTCTGGGTGGAAGGAACGGGGGAAAAAAGCCTCCACGCATGACACGAATTTTGCTGTCTTGGCTGCCGGGCTCAGCAATAGTCCCACCGGGTAAATGTATTTCGGACTAAACGGTGCAGTTCATTTTCGGAGGGCCAAATTCAGTGGCCCAAACTAAAAACAAAACAAAAAACGCTCCACTACTCTCAGCGATAGCCGACCAGGGTTATTGGACAGTGGCCACAACATTTCGTTTCATCTTAGGCGGGCAGGAACGGCACAAAAAATTGCCTTCTGCCCTGCTAGGAGCAATATGCTATCGTGGATAATGGATTGCGGCTGAACAAGTTTAGTTCCTTTTAGGCGGGAAAAAAAGAGCCGCCAGGCCTGCCTGACATTGGGACATAATTACAACTTCAGACATGAGCGTTTCAACGATTTACATGCAGGCAATAATCCCATTGGAAAAGGAATACTGTAATCCCTCGTTTATGCCCTTGCCAGCCTCCGCTCGCAGCAATAATGGACCTGGGACAATGGATCGCAGCCACAGAAGTGCTGTTTATTTTAGGTGAAATAAACGGGGGAAAAAAAGCTTCCACGCATGACACGAATTTTGCTGACCTGGGTGCCGCGCTCAGCAATAGTCCCACTGTGTAAATGTGTTTCAGCCAAAATGGTGCAGTTCATTTTCGGCGGGCCGAATTCAGTGGCCCGAACTGCTCTCAGCGATAGCCGAACAGGGTTAGTGGACAGTGGCCACAACAGTTCATTTCATCTTAGGCAAGCAGGAACGGCACAAAAGTGCCTTTTGCCATTCCCTGCTAAGAGCAACATGCAATTAAGGATAATGGATCGCGGCTAAACAAGTGTAGTTCTTTTTAGGCGGAAAAACAGAAGTGCACTCTGTCGGTCCCCGCTCTCAGCAATATGTGATTGAGGATAATGGATCGTGGACCCTCGAATGAAGTTTTAACGTCATCTTACTTACCAAATTCAACCAAGTACCATGCTTGTTACTGCTTGTCAAAAGCATAGACTTACACTCTATATCACTGGATACAACTTGGGCATCCACTCCATGTAGATGACATTTCCTGTCTTGACAATCTCAATCTCATAAAAAAACATTAAAGGTGGGGTGCAGCATTTGAAAACTGCAATCATGACTTTCAGCCAGGATATTGGCTCTTTGAACTCAGTTAGGCATTGTTAACATATAACAATGGAACGTTTTCATTTATCAACTTATAAGGACCGCATCCATTGAGGAATGTGACTATGTCAATATAAACTCAAATTTCAAAATAATTTACTCTAGTTACAATATCTTCTAAGGCATTTGAACTCGGGGGCCACGCGATAGGACAAACATTCTGTCGGGGGCCGGACTGGTAGATTCAAGAGAAAGAAATAAGAGAGAGAAAGAAATAAGAGAAACAGGGGGGAAAAGGAGAGAGGGCAGGACAAAGAAAGAAAAAGAGAGAGGGAAATAGCGTAAGAAACAAGAGAAATAAAAAGTCCTGAGAGAGGGGGAAAAGAAATGGAGAGGAAAAAAAGATCCAAAGAGAAATAGAAAGAAGGAGAGAAAAGAGAAAAGAAAGCGCGAAGGGTAGGAAGAGAGAAAGAGAAAAGAGAGAAAAGGAAAAAAGGAAGTTAGAGCAAAAGAAGTTCAAAAGACACAGGGAGAGAAAGAGACAAAGAGCAACAAAGGAAGAGAAAAAGAGAGACACAGAGAGTGAAAGAGGCAGAGAGAGGGAGAAAAGGGGTGAAAGAGAGAGAGATAGAGAGAGAGAAACAAAAGATAAAAAGTCGTGAGAGAGGGGAAAAAGAAAGGGAGAGTAAGAAAGAAATCCAAAGAGAAATAGAAAGGAGAGAAAAGAGAAAAGAAAGCGCAGAGGGTATGAAGAGAGAAAGAGAAAAGAGAGAAAACGAAAAAAGGAAGTTGGGTTAAAAGACACAGAGAGAGAAAGAGACAAAAAGAAAAGGAAGAAAAAAAGAGAGACACAGAGGGTGAAAGAGACAGAGACAGAGTGGGAGAAAAGGGGTGAGAGAGAGAGAGAGAGAGCGAGAGAGAGAGAGAGAGAGAGAAACAAAAGATAAAAAGTCGTGAGAGAGGGGAAAAAGAAAGGGAGTGGAAGAAAAGATCCAAAGAGAAATAGAAAGACAGAAGGAGAGAAAAGAGAAAAGAAAGCGCGAAGGGTAAGAAGAGAGAAAGACAAAAGAGAGAAATGGAAAAAAGGAAGTTAGAGCAAAAGAAGTTCAAAAGACACAGAGAGAGAAAGAAACAAAGAGCAACAAAGTAAGAGAAAAAGAGAGACACAAAGAGTGAAAGAGAAAGAGACAGAGTGGGAGAAAAGGAGTGGAAAAGAAAGAGAGAGAGAGAAATAAATACAAGTCCAGTGTCTTTGTTTGAGGCACCTGGCTTTGGCAACATCAAGTTGACATATTTCAACCTGCAGCTTATTTTTCTCTTGCGCTTCTCTGAGTGTTGTCTCGCGGGCCGGATACAATCCCTTAGCGGGCCTGATCTGGCCCGCGGGCCGCCTGCTTGACACCGATGCGCTAAGGTTTCCGATAAAGCTGAAAAACAATGTTGTAGAGGCCCGGTGAATGGTTGCCACGGCAACAAAAAAAAAACCCAGAAGCATTATTCATCATTGAAAATGACGCATTCATATTTTCATAGCTCTTAAACTGTCTTTCATTTCTTGTGCTTGCCTCTCTAATGTTTCCTTTTGGGGTTTTTATCCTAGCCCCGCCCTCTGAATTTTGAATTACCGTACTTTCCGCACTATAAGGCGCACCGGGTTATAGGGCGCACCCCGAAAAAATAGTTTTTGGTCCTATATTTGACATACATAAGACGCACCGGATTATAAGGCGCTACAATGGGAACGTGGACAAAACAGTCAGATGGTTCAGTCCAACTTCTTACCCCCTTACATTCCCAAAGCTTGCAAATATGTGTCGAGAAAAGGTGCGGATGCGGTGTCCGTACGATGTCACTCAAATGCATCATTTCAAATATCATTCGGAAGGTTGAAGTCTTGGGATTCAAGAAATGCCAACCATTCCTTAGTTTCTATTTTCTTTTTCGCTCGCAACTTTACTGTGCATATGACAATAAACACTTGGAATTGAGTTTAATTTAAAAATAGACACTCCATTCCATCCATTATCTGCACCGCTTATTACAGAAACATCGAGTTCAGTCTGAAACAAGATACAGGGACAATATAAAACCCGGAGTAGCTCACCGAAGTCGTTGTGTTCAATAATGATACGCAACCATGGTCCTCTTATATCCGTGAGTGTAGTAAATCCAGGAGAGTCAAATATTTACAAATACAGACTAATGAAACATGTTTTTTTATGGCGTACTTTAGCAAGCCACTGGCGATCGATTTGACGGATGATTGACACATCTTTTTCGGCCAATTGCAGGGTTTGTTTCGGCCCTCTAGCCAATCCGAGGCTCCGAATAACTTCAGCCAATAGCGATCGATTTGACCGATGATTGACACATCTTTTTCGGCCAATTGCAGGGTTTGTTTCGGCCCTCTAGCCTATCCGAGGCTCCGAATAACTTTAGCCAATAGCGATCGATTTGACCGATGATCGACACATCTTTTTCGGCCAATTGCAGGGTTTGTTTCGGCCCTCTAGCCAATCCGAGGCTCCGAATAACTTCAGCCAATGGCGATCGATTCAAATGATGATTGACACATTGGTTAGCCAATGAAACGCCAGTATATAAATCCCAGCGTACACCTTAGTTGCAAGACTTTGCGACTTAATATTGATCCATATATAAGGCGCACTGTATTATAAGGCGCATGGTCAGCTTTTGAATAAAATGAAGACTTTTAGGTGCGCCTTATAGTGCGGAAAATACGGTATGTTAATCATTATGTTCGGGTTGGAGCGGGCTTCTCTCCCCAAAGAAAAACAAAATAGGAAGTGGCTGTCTTCACAACACGCACTGTACTAAACTCTTGCAATGTCAAAGTACTCTTTCTGTATTTGTCTATTATCCCCTTGTCGATGTCCTTCTTTGTCTTGCTGCTGCGCTCTTAAAGTGCCGCATTACATCAAAATATACCGGCACCGATAACTTTTAATCGCAAGAGGGTAAGCTAGCTCGGTAGCTAACATTTGCATGCGTTCGGGGTAAACAAACAAAAAAACCAATGAGCTGTCACGACAGGGCACAGGTGTCCAAGAGGCGGTCCGCGGGCTGGATCAGGGCCGGATAAAGGTTTTAAGCCGGCCCGCAGGACAACGCCGAAAGAAGCGCAAGAGAAAAATAGCTGCAGTTTGAAAAGAGTCACCCAAACCAGGCAAAACTCGCGAAGCAACTGTAGGAGTATTTTTCCTCTTTTTCTTACTCTCTTTATCCCTCTCTCTCTCTCTTTTTTTTCTCTCTTACTCGCTCTCTCTTTTCTTATTTCCTTCATTTTATACCTTTTTTTTCACTCTTTCTTTTATTCTCTCTTATTTCTTTCTCCTTCTCTCTCTAAATCTAAATCTTAATGTAATTTTTTTTCTTTCTGTCTTTATTATGCGCTCTCTTCCTTTCCCTTGGATTATCTTCCTTCCTTGATTTCTTACTCCCTTTCTTTCTTTCTTTCTTTCTTTTTCTCCTCTGTCATTCTTTTGATAGTCTGTCTTTCTCACATCTCTTGTTATTCCGCTCTCTTTTGTTGTCTTTCCGTCTTTTTCTTTACCTCTTTTTCTCCCTTTCTTTTTCTATTGTGGTGTTTATTTCTCCTCTGTCTCTCTCTTTCTCTGTATTGCTTGCTCTCTTTTTTCTTTTTTTTATCTTTTTCCAACTTTTTTCTCTCTATCTTTCTTGTATTCTTTCTTATTTCTTTCTCTTTCTCTCTCTAAATCTTTATTTGTTTTCTTTCTCTTTATCATCCGCTCTCTTCCTCTCCATTTTTTTCTATTTCTCCCTCCCTCTTTCTCTCTTTAATTCTCTCTCTCCCTTGATTTCTTTCTCTCTATCTTCCTCTCTGTATTTTTCTCTTCTGTCATTCTTTTGATAGTCCGTCTTTCTCACATTTTTTCCCTTGTTATTCCTCTCTCTTTTTTTGTCTTTCTTTCTGTCTTTCTCGATACCTCTTTTTCTCCCTTTCTCTTTCTATTGTGGTGTCTATTTCTCACATTTTCTCTCTCTCTCTTTCTCCCTCTCTCTCCCTCTCTCTCCCTCTTTTTCTGTCTTGCTTGCTCTGTCTTTTCTTATTTTCTTTATTTTATACCTTTCTTTCTCACTCTTTCTTATTTATTTCTCATTCTCTCTCTAAATCTAATTTTTTCTGTCTTTGTCATGCGCTCTCTTCCTTTCCCTTTTTTCCATTTCTCCCTCCCTCTTTCGTTCTTTAATTCTCTTTCTCCCTTCATTTCTTACTCCCTTAGTCCACTCTATCTTTCTCTCTGTCTTTTTGTCTTCTGTCGTTCTTTTGATAGTCTGTCTTTCTCATATTCTTTCTTTGCTCTCTTTTTTGTCTTTCTTTCCGTCTCTTTTTTTCCTCCCTTTCTCTCTCTTTTGTAGTCCCTCCAATTCTCTCTCTCTTTCTCACTTTCTCTCTCTCACACTGTCTCCCTCATTCACCCTCCTTTTCTCCCTTGTTTTCTCTCTATTGTGATCTCTCCATTCTCACTCTCCCTCTCTCTCTCTCTCTCTCTCTCTCTCTCTCTCTCTCATGTTGCCCCCATTTTCTCTCTCCTTTTCTCCCTTGTTCTCTCTCTATTGTGGTCTCTCGATTTCTCTCACTCTTTCTCCCTTTTTGTCTCTCTCTCTCTAATACACTGTTTCACTTGTTATTTCTCCTTTCATCTTTTTTTTCTCTCTTTTTCTTCCTCTCTCTTTCTCTTTCTCTTAAACCTACTAACCTGGCCCCCGTGAGACTTGTTTTTCCCGGCATGCGGCCCCCAGCTCAAATGAGATCGACAGCCCTACCGCGAAGGGGCGACCCCTGAGATGCCGAGTGGCAAAGGAAAAGCCATATCCGAGACAACAAATTTTGGGCAAAAGAACACAGATATTCATTTGATAAATAAACGTGCGACATTTTCATGGAAAACACAAAATTGTCCGGGTGACCCCAATCTTTTAGAGAGTAGTGTAGTTTTGGTGTCATCAATCGCCTCTCCTCCCGACTCCTCGCAGATAAAATTGGAAATTTGTGGTTTGCTTCTCTCCAGGAAATAAAGATGATTGGTCGGGGCGGGGCTTTAATACCCGATCTTACCTCTGCCTGGGGTTTCTTTGTCCTGCCTAAATCAGGGGAGTCAAACTCATTTGAACTCGGGGGCCACACGATAGAACAAACATTCTCTCCGGGGCCGGACTTGTAGATTAAAGAGAAATAAGAAAGGGAAAAAAAAGAGGAAGAAATAAGAGAGAGAGGGAGACAAATGTAGAGAGGGTGGGATAAAGAGAGAGAGAGCGCGTGAGAAACAAAAGGGATTAAAAGAGAAATAGTGAGAGAGGGGGAAAGAAAGAGAAAGAACGAAATCCAAATTGAAAGAAAGAGAGAAAGGAGAAGGGGAGAAAGAGAGAAGGGGAAAGCAAGAGAGGGAAAAAAAGGAAAAAGTGAAGAGAGAGCAAAAGAAGGTAAAAAGACAAAGAGGAACAAAGAAAGAGAAAAAGAAAGAGAGAGTGAAAGAGAGAGAGAAAGAAAGAAATACAAGTACAGCATTTGTGAGAGAGAAGTGGACAGCAAGAGAGAGAAAGAGAGAAAAGGAAAAAAGGAAGAGAGACAAAGAGGAACAAAGAAAGAGAAAGAGAGAGAGTGAAAGAGCAAGATAGAGAGTGAAAGAAAAAGGGAGGGAGAGAGAGAAAGAGAGAAATACAAGTACAGCATTTGTTCGAGGCACCTGGCTTCGTCAACATCAAGTGGATCTGTTTCAACCTGCAGCTCGTTTTTCTCTTGCACTTCCCTGATCGTTGTCTCGCGGGCCTGATTCAATCCCTTAGCGGGCCTGATCTGGCCCTCGGGCCGCCTGTTGGACACCTGTGGCCTAAATAAAAACAGTTTGGTGGGGGAAGGGCCTTCCCAGAGTTAGGAGCGCGACCAAGGAGAGGGACGTATGTTCCTCCTCTCCAACCGTCAGTTGTAACGAGTCGAATGCCTTTTCTAGCGTTAGCAACTTGTAAATAGCTCTCCCACACGTAAGAGGTCGATTCGGAGCCCACGATTTCCCAACTCAAACGCGAGTTTCTTGCGTGGCCGTGGCCCCTCTCCGGCAGGCCCCGCCCCAAGACGAGGAGGCGGAGGAAGAGGCGGGGCCCGGCTGGGACAGGAAGGTCAGTCGAAGGTCACCCTTGTCCCCGTCGGACACCACCAATCGCCTGCTTTCCTCCGCCCGTCCCGTCCCCGACGTCCTGGCTGCTCCCCCGTTCGGGTCGCTCCCGCTTTTGACGTGAGGCGTTTGGCTGTGGGTGTGGCGGTATTCCTCGTCGATGTCCTTGCCCAGTTTCCAGCGCCTCCATTTTTTGAGCAGCTCCGACTGCACCTGGGGCGGGGACGGGGGGACGGGGGGACGGGGACGGGGTCGGGGACGGGATAATGGGATTGCACAGGGGAGATTAAATGAAACACTCAAGTAAATGGGAAGGAAAAAGGATCCCGTGTTATACGTCGGGGGTCGACAAACTATGGCCTACTATGGATTGAATTCGGCCCGCGAGACAAAACTGAGAGAAGCACAGGAAAAAAAAAATTGGTTGGGAAACTAGAGCCGATCCACAATCAGGACTATTGATATTAAAAATAAGGAAGCGATCAACGCTAGGTAAAGTTCAGAGGGCATGGCCGTCCTTGCAGTTTTAAAATCAGTTCCGTTTTTAATCTTTTGTTGTTGTCTCCGCCCCCCTCTGCATCCACCTGCTACCCCACTCGACCAGCCGAAGTCACTTATCATAATTATACTGATTTGTTTTGAGATCTTGTTCTTTTCATGAATACGTCTGACTCTGAGATGAAAATTTCGCTCGTGCAAGACTTTCGAAGATTAGATTGGGCACATGCAACACGATCGCACCAATGGTTCAGTCCAGTTTTTACAGGGCACAGTCTCAGTTTACAATAGGCTTTTCAAACTTTACGTCGCTAAGAAATCCATTATGTGGGAGCTCATGAAACAACGTATGTTCACCGTTGAGATACTTTATGACGAAAACCCACTGAACAAACTGTAAACACTGGTAACGTACTCAGAGCATCGGGTGACCGGTAGGGGTGGGCGGTTCTCTGCACATAGCGAACGCACTCGCTTCGTTTTCTCGCCCAGTCTGCGCCAGTATCCTATTTGTTTGCGGTATTTGATGACATTTTTGCAATATAACTTTGCTTGCACCTTGTTTTTAAAGCATTTTTGGTGCTTGTGACCAATGCTCCCTCTAAGCTGCATGTGTGCGCAATTGCACACTGCCCAGAGCTATTCTGCGCACAAGAAAATCTAGCCTGCGCACAAAAATCAGGGCTCGAAATTGATCATTAAGAAGCGAATTAAGTCAAAGTTATAATGCATGAAGGTCAAAATACACGGGTTCACCTGACGTTGTGTCGGTATTTTGAAGTCGAGTCGAAGTAGAACGAAGTTGAGTAAAGTTAGTAATTGGCTCCTTCGGCTCGGCTCACTAAAAGGAACCGGCTCTTTCGGGTCCTAAACGGCTCTTCGGGTCGTTTTTGCTTCTTTCATCCCAACACGACCAAATATTATGTAAAATGATGCACAATATGACTTAAAGGAAGGGGGGAATAGAACGAAAAAGAAAAAAAAATACCAAAATGAAAAAGTAGTGAAAAGCTGAGAAAAAAAGAAACAAAAGGAAGAGAAAAAAAGAAGGAAAAATTGAGAAAAAAGCCAGAAAAAAAGAAAAGAAAGAAACTTGGGAAAAAAAGTAAACGGAGAACAAAAAGAAAAAAGTAACAGCTCGGAAAAAATTAAAAAAAAGATTTTTTTTAAAGGAATTTTAAAAAAAAAGTAGAAAAAAAAAAACACGGAAAAAAGAAGAAAACGTTTGTGTTGAATTCAAATAATTTTCTAACACCGCCTCACCTCTTTGTTGACAAAGCAGTACAAGATGGCGACGAGCAGCCCCTGCAGGAAAAAAAAAAGTCAGACGGGTAAAGGGCGGGTCCGGGTGGGTCGGGGTGGGTCCGGGTCCAACCTGGAAAGAGTTAAAGAGGAGGTCGCAGAAAAGCCGGACCAGGCGCAACGTAGAACCTTTGGGGACGGATTCGTCCACCACGAAGGTGAAAAGGATGGCGTGGATCCCCAGTAAGGGGATGAGGGTCAGGGTGGACTTGGCCAACCTGGAGCAGAAAAAAACAAACAGGTTTGAAATCCTTGAAAATGCTTGAATTCAGTCTGGAAAGTGCTCGAAAATGCTTGAAATTGTTGCGACGGCCGTGTTTCTTGGCTGCGCAATGAATACGTGTGTAAAAATGACGCCGACAGGCCCGCTCTGGTGGCTCGTCTTTATGGCGTTGTCATGTGAAGCGCCGCCGCCCCCTACCGGTCACACCCGAGAGGACAGCTCTGTTTAGAAAACCGGAGCTTTTGGCTCAGCTCAGTTTTAACGATAAATGATCAATAATAACAAAACCGTATGCACAAAATTATTCAGTAATGAGTAATTGAATATGTTTTATAGTAAATCTCTGAAAAACTGAAAAACTGAAAAAAATATTCACAGATCCACGAAAAAAATTGTAAAAGATTTTACCCAAATTGTTCTGCTTGTCATACATACAGTACTTTCTTTCTTTTTTTTTTGTCTTCCATATTGAACTCCATTATCACCTAACACCTATGCATTGTTGAAGAATAATGGCAGAATTCCTGTCAGTTTATAGCAGCCCATTGACACCAAAAGATTAGAGATCATAGATGGGAACGGCTCAAAATAGCACAAATCATGTGTTAGCAGCAAGATAATCAACAAAGCCGGATTTCTTCCTTTGAATGTACTGGAAAAATTGAAAAAGTGGCCTTGAAAGTGCTTGAATTAGGTCTGGAAAGTGCTTGAATTTTGGGTGGGGTGGGGTGCTTGACAATGCTTGAAATGATCGCCGTGTTTCTTAACAGTCTATAGACCAAGCAATAAATAACGTTATGTTTTTAAAAAGTGCGTAAAAATGACACCTATGCATGCGTTGTTGAAGAATAATGGCAGAATTCTTGTCAGTTTATAGCAGCCCATTGACACCAAAAATCGTAGATCTTGATGGGAACGGCTCAAAATAGCACAAATCATGTTAGCAGCAAGATGACCACTTCATTTTACTCATCAAAATCAACAAAGCCGGATTTCTTCCTGTGAATGTACTGGAAAAATTGAAAAAGTGTCCTTAAAAGTGCTTGAATTAGGTCTGGAAAGTGCTTGAATTTTGGGTGGAGTCCTTGAAAATGCTTGAAATGATTGCCGTGTTTCTAGACAGTCTAAATAATGTTTTGTTTTTCAAAAGTGCATAAAAATGACGCCGACCCGCCTGCTCTGTTGGCTCGTCCTTACGGCGTTGTCATATGAAGCGCCATCGCCCCCTACTGGTCACCCCCAAGAGGACAGCTCTGCTTAGAAACCCATCTCTTTTGGCTCTTCGTACTATCAATCGATACCAATATCTGATTTCTCTGAAATGTAACGATCAAGGAAAAACTGAAACCTGGGCCTTCCTCGGGTTAATTTATTAACAAAGAAAGAAGTATTTTGGGCACTATAAATGTTTTATTTTTTTAGTAAGTTTAAAAGTAGAGAATATAAGAGTTGGTTGCTGTGCTTGAGAGAGACGCGGGTTTTGTTTCACCTTCGGTTGAGAATGCTCGCCATCAAAAAATAACTTAGTTTATGAGAAAGAAAGAAAGATATATTTGAAAATCGTTTTGTGCGAAAGGGCTTCAAATGAAAATAGAATAATAATAAAAAAAAGAAGAGCTCTTACCTGAACTTGTAGTCCGTGTACCTCATCTGATGAGCTCTGAGCTTGGACATCAAAATTTTGATGATTCGTATAAAAATGAAAAAATTGATCTGAAATGAGAGAAGAATTGGAAGTACTCAGTCCATACACTTTAGGAACTTTCACCTTAGGGTGTACTCACTTTATGGATGGCTATATTTTGAGTCTTTTGAGGGTTAAAATCAATCGACACTGCTATAAGCTTTACACGGACTACCTTTCATTGTGTCAAAGCGATGTTTCTTCAGTGTTGTTCAATTAAGCACGATGATGAAATCTCTAAAGAAATGGGATGGGGTGTACAAATTCCACGACCTATGATTTCTTTTTTAAATGAACATTGTTTTTTACTTAATGAAAGATTTTTGTACCACTGATAGGCACTAAATATCACAAATTGTCCTTTTAAACGGGTTACTGGTAAATCGCCATAATTGTGACATTGTCAAGTGTCCGTGCACTGGTCACAGAAGCTCCCAATATGGCACACCATGGCGAAGAACTCTCTGGGGACCTTCAAAACAATGAATTGTGGCACTACATAAGGATGCCCGAGGCAAGAAATGATTACTAACACCCTGAAAGTACAGTGGATAAGATCCTCCAGCGTTTTAAAAAATCAGGATACACTGTCATACTGGTCACGGAAGCTCCCAATATGGCACACCATGGCAAGGAACTCTCTGGGGACCTTAAGAAACGAATGGTGGCACTCCATAAGGATTCCCAAGGCAAAGTGCCGTATTTTCCGCACTATAGGGTTATAGGGCGCACCCCCAAAAAATAGTTTTTGGTCCTATATCTTCCATAGATAAGGCGCACCGGATTATAAGGCGCTACAATGGGAACGTGGACAAAACAGTCAGATGGTTCAGTCCAACTGATTACCCCCTTAACATTCCCAAAGCTTGCAAAGAAGCAAATACGTGTCGTAGACACGTGCGGATGCGGTGTCCTTACGATGTCACTCAAATGCGTCGTTTCAAATGTCATTCGGAAGGTTAAAGTCTTGGGATTCAAGAAATGCCAACCATTCCTTAGTTTCTATTTTCTTTTTCGCTCGCAACTTTACTGTGACAATAAACACTTGGAATTAAGATTAATTCACTCAACTCATCACAGCAACATCAAGATGGTTCTAAAACAAGATACCGGGAAAATATAAAGCCGCATAGCTCACCTAAGTTCTCACGTTCAATAATGATACGCAATCATGGCCTTCTTACAACCGTGAGTGTAGTCAATCCAGGAGAGTCAAATATTTACAAATACAGACTAATGAAACATGTTTCTTTATGGCGCAGTTTAGCTATTCATTCATCTTTTTCGGCCAATTGCAGGGTTTGTTTCGGCCCTCTAGCCTATCCGAGGCTCCGAATAACTTCAGCCAATAGCGATCGATTTGACTGATGATTGACACATCTGTTTCGGCCAATTGCAGGGTTTGTTTCGGCCCTCTAGCCTATCCGAGGCTCCGAATAACTTCAGCCAATAGCGATCGATTTGACTGATGATTGACACATCTTTTTCGGCCAATTGCAGGGTTTGTTTCGGCCCTCTAGCCAATCCGAGGCTCCGAATAACTTCAGCCAATAGCGATCGATTTGACCGATGATTGACACATCTGTTTCGGCCAATTGCAGGGTTTGTTTCGGCCCTCTAGCCTATCCGAGGCTCCGAATAACTTCAGCCAATAGCGATCGATTTGACCGATGATTGACACATCTGTTTCGGCCAATTGCAGGGTTTGTTTCGGCCCTCTAGCCAATCCGAGGCTCCGAATAACTTCAGCCAATAGCGATCGATTTGACTGATGATTGACACATCTGTTTCGGCCAATTGCAGGGTTTGTTTCGGCCCTCTAGCCTATCCGAGGCTCCGAATAACTTCAGCCAATAGCGATCGATTTGACTGATGATTGACACATCTGTTTCGGCCAATTGCAGGGTTTGTTTCGGCCCTCTAGCCAATCCGAGGCTCCGAATAACTTCAGCCAATAGCGATCGATTTGACCGATGATTGACACATCTGTTTCGGCCAATTGCAGGGTTTGTTTCGGCCCTCTAGCCAATCCGAGGCTCCGAATAACTTCAGCCAATAGCGATCGATTTGACCGATGATTGACACATCTGTTTCGGCCAATTGCAGGGTTTGTTTCGGCCCTCTAGCCTATCCGAGGCTCCGAATAACTTCAGCCAATAGCGATCGATTTGACTGATGATTGACACATCTGTTTCGGCCAATTGCAGGGTTTGTTTCGGCCCTCTAGCCTATCCGAGGCTCCGAATAACTTCAGCCAATAGCGATCGATTTGACTGATGATTGACACATCTGTTTCGGCCAATTGCAGGGTTTGTTTCGGCCCTCTAGCCAATCCGAGGTTCCGAATACCTTCAGCCAATAGCGATCGATTCAAATGATGATTGACACATTGGTTAGCCAATGAAACGCCGGTATATAAATCCCAGCATACACCTTAGTTGCAAGACTTTGCGACTTAATATTGAGGCATATATAAGGCGCACTGTATTATAAGGCGCATGGTCAGCTTTTGAAAAAAATGAAGACTTTTAGGTGCGCCTTATAGTGCGGAAAATACGGTACTTGATTGTTGATGTTGCGTAGTAGGGGAAATGCTTTAAAGAGGGGCCCAAAACATTTTTTTCCTTTTAAGGCGGGGGCGCTGTAACCTGGGGGATCTACTATTTAGAGTCAGGGGCCGCATTGCTTCATGCAGACAAGTTCTTTTATTTAGGTCCCTATTATAAGCACTTCATTTCCTATTTAGTCTTGAAGAAATACTGTAATTGTATATATATATATTTTTTTTTTTAGTATTTTGGCAATCAGACATGTGTTTTATTTACGTTGTATTTGTGTAGTATTGCTGTAGTTTTATCTTGTAGTATTTTCATAGTAGACGTTTTGTTGTACATCTGTAGTATTTCTGTAATTTTATCTTTTGAAGTATTTCATAGAAGACATTTTGTTGTACAACAGTAGTATTTCTGTAGTATTTTGGAATATTGCTGTAGTTTTATCTTTTGGAGTATTTTCATAGTCGACGTTTTGTTGTACATCTGTAGTTTTTCTGTAGTGTTTTGTAGTGTTGCTGTAGTTTTCTCTTTTGAAGTATTTTCATTGTAAACGTTTTGTTGTACATCCGTAGTATTTCAGTAGTTTTATCTTTTGTAGTATTTTCATAGTAGACGTTTTGTTGTACATCTGTAGTATTTCTGTAATTTTATCTTTTGAAGTATTTCATAGAAGACATTTTGTTGTACAACAGTAGTATTTCTGTAGTATTTTGGAATATTGCTGTAGTTTTATCTTTTGGAGTATTTTAATAGTAGACGTTTTGTTGAACGTCTTTAGTATTTCTGTAGTTTTAACTTTTGTAGTATTTTCATAGTAGATGTTTTGTTGTACAACAGTAGTATTTCTGTAGTATTTTGGAATATTGCTGTAGTTTTATCTTTTGGAGTATTTTAATAGTAGACGTTTTGTTGAACGTCTTTAGTATTTCTGTAGTTTTAACTTTTGTAGTATTTTCATAGTAGATGTTTTGTTGTACAACAGTAGTATTTCTGTAGTATTTTGGAATATTGCTGTAGTTTTATCTTTTGGAGTATTTTAATAGTAGACGTTTTGTTGAACGTCTTTAGTATTTCTGTAGTTTTAACTTTTGTAGTATTTTCATAGTAGATGTTTTGTTGTACAACAGTAGTATTTCTGTAGTATTTTGGAATATTGCTGTAGTTTTATCTTTTGGAGTATTTTAATAGTAGACGTTTTGTTGAACGTCTGTATTATTTCTGTAGTTTTAACTTTTGTAGTATTTTCATAGTAGATGTTTTGTTGTACAGCAGTAGTGTTTCTGTAGTATTTTGGAATATTGCTGTAGTTTTATCTTTTGGAGTATTTTAATAGTAGACGTTTTGTTGTACATCTGTAGTATTTCTGTAGTTTTAACTTTTGTAGTATTTTCATAGTAGATGTTTTGTTGTACAGCAGTAGTGTTTCTGTGGTGTTTTTTAATATTTCTGTAGTTTAATCTTTTATAGTATTTTCATAGTAGACGTTTTGTTGTACATCTGTAGTTTTTATGTAGTATTTTGTAGTATTGCTGTAGTTTTCTCTTTTGAAGTATTTTCATAGTAGACGTTTTGTTGTTTATCTGTAGTATTTCTGTAGCATTTTGTACTATTACTGTAGTTTTATCCATTGCACTATTTTTGTCGTTGATTTTTTTGTTGTACATCTGTAGTATTTCTGTAGTATTTTGGAGTATTACTGTAGTTTTATCTTTTGTAGTATTTTCATAGCAGACGTTTTGTTTTACATCAATAGTAATTCTGTAGTATCTTGGAGTGTTGCTGTAGTTTTATCTTTTGCAGTATTTTCATAGAAGAATTTTTGTCTTACATCTGTAGTATTGCTGCAGTAGTATTATTGTATTATTGTAGTATTTCCATAGTCCCGTTTTTGTAGGATTTCCGTAGTATTTTAATTGTAAATATTTTGTTGTATTCCTGTAGTCCTTCTTTAGTATTACTGTAGTTTTATTTTTGTTGTATTTTCGTAGTAGTGTATTGTAGTACTTCTGTAGTATTTCTGTCATTATTTTGTAGTATCTCTGCCATATGGTTGCAGTATTCCAGTCGCAGTATTTTTGTAGCGTCTATTTAATATTTCCATAGTAGAATTTTTATTATATACTTACCGGTATATTATAAAACATGATTTATATATGATATTATATTACTACTGTAGTAGCATTTTTGTAGTATTTCTGTAGACGTATTTCTGAGGTATTCTCAGAGTAGTATTTTAGCTGATTTTTTTTAATTTTTGGAGTATTTCCATCGTAGTACTTTTGCAATATTGATGTAGTATTTTTTGTAAAATGACTGTAGTTGCATTTCTGTAGTTTTTTTATAGTATAGCATTACTGTAGTAGTATTCTATGGTTTTCCTATATAGTATATTTTTCTCCAGAATAAAGGTAAAATAATATATTAGGTCCCTGTTTTTAAGTAGTATTTTTAAAAAATGTATTTTTGTAGTAGTATATTTGCTGTAGACCCCAAAAGGGACACAGGGGACAAAGATAGCACCTAACCAAACATGTTTTAATGAGTAGCACTTTATGTACTATGCCCTGATATTTCGACCAGTTTTCTGCAGGCCGTAGTTTGCGCACCCTTACCAGGTAAGCTGCCAAAATGGGGGAACGGATGATCCACCAGTAGCCCATGTTGATGTTCCTCTCCCAGCACCTTCAACCACGTAAGCAATGAGAATGTGTGGAATATTGAAAAGAAAATGGCGGAAAATCACCTACTCTTGGTTCTCATACAGGTACTTGACTGCCATCCAGGTGGAGACAAATAGGAGTGGTGCACCTGTAGGGGGCGGTGTTCGCAAAGGTAAGGGAAGAATAAATAAAGAATTCAAATGGCAAGAAATAAAAAAACAAAACTAAAAATGGTGACATTGCCGATTCTCCGTGCAGGCTCCCTGTCATCAGAAAAGTGACTGTAATAGCTTTACATATCCACTAGGTGGCAGCATTTTTTTCTTAGAATTGTCTAATTTTTTGTCGTTTTATGTTTGGGGGATTTTGTTTTGGGCAAAAAATTTGACGAAAGGAACATTTATGAGAATTTAGCAATAAGAAAGCGACTTTTCTAAAATATACAATGTTTTAGAGCTCGGGGGCCACACGGTAGGAAAAACACTGTCACGGGGCCGGACGAGTAGATTAAAGAGAGAGAGAAAAAAAAGAGAAAGAGAGAGAGAGAGAGAGATTAAAAGAAAAAAAAGAAGAAACATTGAAAGAATGAAAAAGAAAGAGGAAAGGGGAGAAAGAAAGAATGATGAAAGCGAGAGAAAGAAATAAAGACAGCAGGAGAATGAAAAAATTAAAAGAAAGAGAGAGCGAGAGCAAGATCAAAAATGAGAGATAGAACAATAGAGAAAAAAATGAGAGAAAGAAAAAATAAAACAATAGGAAGAAAGAAAGACAGCAAGAGACAGGAAAAATTAAAAGAGAGAGAGAGAGAGAGCAAGATAAAAATCGAGAGCGTGAGAAAGATAAAGGAAAAATGGGAGAAAGAAAAAATAAAGCAAGAGAAAGAAAGAAAGACAGCAAGAGAGAGAGACAGACAGAGACAGAGAGAGAGATTAAAAAAAAGAAAAAGAGGTAACATTGAAAGAATAAGAAAGAAAGAGGAAAAAGGAGAAAGAAAGAATGAAGAAAGCAAGAGAAAGAAATAAGGACCGAATTGAAAATGAAAAAATTAAAAGAAAGAGAAAGAGAGAGAGAGAAAAATAAAAATCGAGAGAGTGAGAAAGATAAAGGAAAAATGGGAAAAAGAAAAAATAAAGCAAGAAAAAGAAAGAAAGACAGCAAGAGAGAGAGAGAGAGAGAGAGAGAGAGAGACAGAAAGAGAGGGACAGAGAGAAAGAGAGAGCGACAGAGAGAGTGAGAGGGGGGAAGAGAGGGGGAAAAGCGAGAAAGAAAAAAAAGAAAGCAAGCAAAAGAAATAAAGACAGCAAGAGAAAGAACGGTTAAAAGAAAGAGAGAGAGAACGAGCAAGATAAAGAGTGGGAGAATGAGAAAATATAGACATAACATATAGGGAGGGGAAAAAGAAAGAAAACAAGAGAAAGAAAGAGAAAAAGAAAGAAAAAAATAGAGACAGAGAGAGACAGAAAGAGAAACATGCAAAGTGAGACAAATAGAGAGAGAACAAGAGAGAAAGATGCAAAGAGAAGAGATGACGAGTGAGTTAGAAAGAGAGCGAGAGCGAGAGAAAGATCAAGAGATTGAAAAATAGAGAGGGGAAAAGCGAGAAAGAAAAAAATAAAGAAAGCAAGCGGAAGAAATAAAGCCAACAAGAGAAAGAAAGATTAAAAGAAAGAGAGAGAATGAGCAAGAAAAAGAGGGAGAGAATTAGAAAGGGAAATAAAGGGAGAGAAAGAAAGAAAACTAGAGAAAGAAAGAAAAAAAAAAGAGAAAATAGAGACAAAAAGAGCGAGAGACCGAAAGAGAAAGATGCAAAGTGAGATGAATTGACAGAGAACAAGAGAGAGAAAGATGCAAAGAAGAGAGATGGAGAGAGAGAGAGAGAGAGAGAGAGAGAGAGAGAAAGGCATACAGCAAGAGAAAGAAAGATTAAAGGAAAGAGAGGGAACGAGCATGAGAAACATTAAAAGAATGAGAAAGAGAGAGGAAAAAGGGAGAAAGAAAATATGAGGTAAACAAGAGAAAGAAAGATTAAAAGAAAGAGAGAGCGAGACAGCAAAAAAAAATCTAGGGAGTGAGAAACATAGAGGAAAAATGGGAGAAAGAAAAAATAAAGCAAGAGAAAGAAAGAAAGAAAGAAAGAAAGACAGCAAGAGAAAGAGAGATTAAATAACACAGGAAGAAAACAGGTAAGAGAAAGATCCAGAGAGTGAAAAAGAGAGGGGGAAAGAGGGAGAAAGAAAAAAAATAAAGGAAGCAAGAGAAAGAAAGATGAAAAGAAAGAGAGAACAAGCAAGAGAAAGTTAAAGAGAATGAGAAAGAGAAAAAAAAGAAGGGAAAAAGAAAGAAAGCAAGGGAAAGGAAGAAAAAAAGAGACAAATAGAGAGAGAGAGACAAAAAGAGAACGAGAGAGAGAGATAAAGAGTGCGTTAGAAAGAGAGAGAGAAAGATAGAAAGAAAGAGACAAATAGAGAAAGATTCAGAGAGATTACAAGGGGATGAAATGATACTCGGAAATTTCATGCCAGGACATTTTCATGAAGGAAAGTGTCACAACTTTTTCCTCCCAAGTCCTCACAGATAAAAATAAAAACAATTTCAGACTCCGTCATGCAAAAGTGAAATGGTCCAGCGGGTCCGGGTCAGGTTTTCGTACTGGGTCGGTTCAGGTTGGATTGTTTTAAGCCCGATCTTTCTTCTAGAAGGGAGTCATAGTAACTCGCACCGTTAACCTGTGCTTCTTTGAATTTCTTAACTTTGACATCTTGAGGACTTGGCAGAAATCGCAAAGCTTTGTTTGAATGAAATAGTCAGAGCTTGAAATGGAGGTTTTACCCCAACCGATGGCCATGTAGATGTAGAAGTACTTCTTCTCGCTGAAAACCGTGACCACCAGCAGACTGTGCAAGTAGATGCCCTCTACCAACAGCCAATAGTTGTTGGCCATCACCGTGTATTGCATCATCACCAGAGCGCCACGGCACCACGTTAATGCCTGTCATGAAAAGGCATCGTGGGAAAGAGTTCAGCAAACACAACATTGTACAATGCTGTTCCGTGGGAAAATAAAGCGTGATAAGATCAAATTGTATGCCTTTTCCTATGTCATCTACATATTGAGTAGTCTAGTGATTACACAGTGGATTTGAGCTCATTATAATTATTAATATTATTTCGGTTGCTATAACGACTAATGTTTTTTTTTGGCCCACATACTAAAGTCAGACGTTAAACCGTTTATGATCGTGTATTGCATCATCACCAGAGCGCCACGGCACCACGTCAATGCTTGTAAGGAAAAGGCATAGTGGGAAAGAGTTCTGCCAAAACAGCATTGTACAACGTTGTACCGTGCGTAAATATAATATGATGAGATCAAATCATATGCCTTTTCCTACGTCATCTACATATTGAGTAGTCTAGTGATTGCACAGTGGATTTGAGCTTATTATAATGATTATTATTCTTGATATAAAGACTCATGTTATTTTCGGCCTGCATAATAAAGTCAGACGTTAGACTGGTTAACACGTCAGTGCGTTCGAGAAAAAGGCATTGTGGGAAAGTGTTCTGCCAAAACAGCATTGTACAATGTTTTACAGTGCGTAAATATAATATGATGAGATCAAATCGTATGCCTTTTCCTTCGTCATCTACATATTGAGTAGTCTAGTGATTGCACAGTGGATTTGAACTTATTATAATGATTATTATTATGGTTGCTATAACAACTAATGTTTTTTTTTGGCCCGCATACTAAAGTCAGACGTTAAACCGTTTATGATATTGTATTGCATCATCACCAGAGCGCCACGGCACCACGTCAATGCTTGTAAGGAAAAGGCATTGTGGGAAAGAGTTCTGCCAAAACAGCATTGTTCAACGATGTACAGTGCGTATATAAAATACGATGAGATAAAATCGCCTTTTCCTACGTCATCTACATAATGAGTGGAGTTGAAAAGGCTGAATCGAGCCTCATTTTCTTCACTCTCATTTCTATGGACGGACTTACAACACGACACAATACGTTCATTAAAAATAATCCGGCCATGAGGTCGATTTAGAATTTTCATCACCATGGCAACCCCAGTGAGTATTCCATTATGCCGGATGAAAAGATAGGGTCCCTCTCGACAGAAGCTGAGAAGTTGGCGATAAAAATAGGTCTAATCTTTAGTAAGACATACCGATACCAATAATACCTCAAATTGACTTCTCTCAACCTCAAAAAATGAATTGCCTCCAGGGTATCGTACGGGTGCCTCAAATCCTTGAACATGCTTGAAATCGTTGCCGTTGTAAAGTCAATTGAATGCTGTTCTTGTGACGAACAGTTTGCAGCTCTAAAAACTCCGCAACAGGGTATTTGACTTTGGCCAACATTTAGACATCGTGAAAGAGTTGTAAATGTTTGACTTCTCTTTCATGGAGTCAATCGCTGATTGTGTACAGGTGCAAAATTGGATACCGAATATGAAATACACGTGTTATTTTCTGCTCTGATTTGAATACTTTTAATGGGCCGTGTCCATTTCCTCAATACAGGCTTTCATAGGCTATGGTAGACTAAGCATCGTGAAATTGAGCTTGCAATTGGTCGAGATTGCTGTCAATCAAAAGGTTAAAGGCTAGCGACCAGATTGGGAATCATATAGGGTATTTCTGTATTCCATTTCTTTTATTTGATTATTATTTTTTTTCAACACAAGGATACTGCTGGAAGTGTCAATTTCCCTACCTGGATGAATAAAGTATCTATCTATCCATCTATCTATCTATCTATCTATCTAGACAACTATCTAGACATCTATCTTGACATCTATCTATCTATCGAGACATATATCTAGACATCTATCTAGACATCTAGCTATCTAGACATCCACCGAGACATCTAGACGTATATCTACACATCTATCCATCCATCTATCTAGACATCTATCTATCTATCTAGACATCTATCTAGACATCTATCTAGACATCTATCCAGACATCTATCTATCTAGACATCTAGACATCTATAAATCGTTACATCTATACATCTAGATATCGATACATCTATCTAGACATCTATACATCTATCTAGACATATATCTATCTATCTAGACATCTATCTATCTAGATATCTATCTATCTAGACATCTATCCATCTATCTAGACATCTATCTAGACATCTATCTATCTATCGAGACATATATCTAGACATCTATCTATCTAGACATCCACCGAGACATCTAGACGTATATCTACACATGTATCCATCCATCTATCTAGACATCTATCTAGACATCTATCTAGACATCTATCTAGACATCTATCCAGACATCTATCTATGTAGACATCTAGACATCTATAAATCGTTACATCTATACATCTAGATATCGATACATCTATCTAGACATCTATACATCTATCTAGACATATATCTATCTATCTAGACATCTATCTATCTAGACATCTATCTATCTATCCATCTATCTAGACATCTATCTAGACATCTATCTATCTATCGAGACATATATCTAGACATCTATCTATCTAGACATCCACCGAGACATCTAGACGTATATCTACACATGTATCCATCCATCTATCTAGACATCTATCTATCTATCTAGACATCTATCTAGACATCTATCTAGACATCTATCCAGACATCTATCTATCTAGACATCTAGACATCTATAAATCGTTACATCTATACATCTAGATATCGATACATCTATCTAGACATCTATACATCTATCTAGACCTATATCTATCTATCTAGACATCTATCTATCTAGACATCTATCTATCTAGACATCTATCCATCTATCTAGACATCTATCTAGACATCTATCTATCTATCGAGACATACATCTAGACATCTATCTATCTAGACATCCACCTAGACATCTAGACATATATCTACACATCTATCTATCCATCTATCTAGACATCTATCTATCTATTTAGACATCCATCTAGACATCTATCTAGACATCTATAAATCGATACATCTATCTATCTATCTAGCGATACATCTATCTAGACATCTATACATCTATCTAGACATATATCTATCTATCTAGACATCTATCTATCTAGACATCTATGCATCTATCTAGACATCTATCTAGACATCTATCTATCGAGACATATATCTAGACATCTATCTATCTATCTAGACATCTATCTAGACATCTATCTAGACAACTATCTAGACATCTATCCAGACATCTATCTTTCTAGACATCTATAAATCGTTACATCTATACATCTAGATATCGATACATCTATCTAGACATATATCTATCCATCTAGACATCTATCTATCTATCTAGACATCTATCTAGACATCTATCTATCTATCGAGACATATATCTAGACATCTATCTATCTAGACATCCACCGAGACATCTAGACGTATATCTACACATGTATCCATCCATCTATCTAGACATCTATCTATCTATCTAGACATCTATCTAGACATCTATCTAGACATCTATCCAGACATCTATCTATCTAGACATCTAGACATCTATAAATCGTTACATCTATACATCTAGATATCGATACATCTATCTAGACATCTATACATCTATCTAGACCTATATCTATCTATCTAGACATCTATCTATCTAGACATCTATCTATCTAGACATCTATCCATCTATCTAGACATCTATCTAGACATCTATCTATCTATCGAGACATACATCTAGACATCTATCTATCTAGACATCCACCTAGACATCTAGACATATATCTACACATCTATCTATCCATCTATCTAGACATCTATCTATCTATTTAGACATCCATCTAGACATCTATCTAGACATCTATAAATCGATACATCTATCTATCTATCTAGCGATACATCTATCTAGACATCTATACATCTATCTAGACATATATCTATCTATCTAGACATCTATCTATCTAGACATCTATGCATCTATCTAGACATCTATCTAGACATCTATCTATCGAGACATATATCTAGACATCTATCTATCTATCTAGACATCTATCTAGACATCTATCTAGACAACTATCTAGACATCTATCCAGACATCTATCTTTCTAGACATCTATAAATCGTTACATCTATACATCTAGATATCGATACATCTATCTAGACATATATCTATCCATCTAGACATCTATCAATCTATCTAGACATCTATCTATCTATCTATCGATCTATCGATCGATCTATCTATCTATCTATCCATCCATTGCAGGTTTGTTTTTCTTTTTAAGGAAATACGGGGCCAAACAGACAAGAAACAAGGAAGGTCAAACAAAGCAGATATGCTTTTAGGCGGATTTTTTTTAATTATCGGTCGGCATTATCGTATGTAAATATTTTGCACGGTTGATTTCACTGAACTGTCGGGAATGGAACCCGACTTTGTTTGCGGAGAACCGTATTATCGGACTATCGGAGCACGTTATCGGTGAGCTATAGCCATTGTTACCGGTATGTTGATCCAGGTTTGGTCCCGGGCTTCGGCTCCGGTCCTGGGGTCCAACGTTAGGGC
The DNA here is from genome assembly GCF_059441175.1 of Urocampus carinirostris. Taxonomy (NCBI): domain Eukaryota; kingdom Metazoa; phylum Chordata; class Actinopteri; order Syngnathiformes; family Syngnathidae; genus Urocampus; species Urocampus carinirostris. The sequence goes on from NC_142356.1 coordinate 2,804,578, forward strand.
GAGAAGGGCGTCCTTGACCAAGATGGAGGCGGCTCTCAGGATAAAGGAGGCGAACAGGTTCATGTGGATGCTGTTCCTCATGCAGTGCAGCTTCCTGGCATACAAGTCAAAAATAGTTTCTTTTTGAAGGACTGGTTTCGAACGCCGTGTTCTGATGAGACGGAATCCAGTTACTGGGTGAAGTGGTATGTTTCTGTGTCGGCTGGTTGCCAAAATTGGCAAATGTGTTGCCGGGCTGCTACGCGCTGTAACTGCCGCACATTGAATTTAAAAAAATGAGCATCTTCTGTAAAAAGTGAGCATCTACTGGCCTTGAGCGGGTCATATAACGGATATATATATGACGTCTATGACATGATTACTGATGTAACTCAGCTGTGCCCGCCCAGTCCTGTTTGTCCCCTTTTGTCAGTCCGTCTGCGAGCCTTTTTCGACCCCGACTCCCACTTGTCCCGTTTTTTTTGCTCCCATCTGCCCCCGTCTCCGACCCGTTTTTTCATCCTGACCACGTATGCTCTTTCGTCCCGGCTTCCGACCTCTTTTGTCCCCGACTACGTCTATTCTCCTTTTCTGGCTTACGACTCACTTCCGACCCCGACCACGTTTTTGCTCTCCTGTCCGGTCTACCGACCTGCTTTTTCCATCGCTTGCCGCGGAAGATCTACTTCCGGGTTCGGAGCACAAACCGAGTACCAGAGCGATTTGCTTCCTGCGTCCAGCGAACACCGGATCGTGGGCGCACCCCTTCCTCTTTCCTTCAATAAAACTTGTGGTAAACGCTACGCAAGTGGGTCCTGTCTCCGTTCTGGTCCTGACAAAGAGAAAACTAATCTTCTGAAAACAAGAAAAAACTAGGGGGGCAAAAACAATTCAGATGATTACACAATAAAATGAAAATTAATAGAAAAAGAGAAAAACTGGGGGGGAAAAAAAGGAAAATATTCCCAAAAACTCCTTTTCATCTTTTTGGGGATTTGGTTTGGAATTAGGACTGTATTTGAAATGGTCCTTCTCTTACTTTCACCGTTTTCAGCCTAGAATAAAAGAAAACCTTGGGCATGCGCATAAAATCACTCTCCTACCCCCATTCCCCCTCCTGACAGTCTATATACTGAGTGCACTGGTGGATTTTTATACCGGCTGGCTGCCAAATTCTTTGTACCAGTTTCCGGGCTGCTACATGCTGTAGTGCTAATAATGATTATGATGAAAATGAGCATCTTCTATAAAAAATGAGCATCTGCTGGCCTTGAACAAGTCATATAACGGATTTTCCCTGAATATATATGATGTCAAGATACTGAGTGCACTGGTGGATTTGTATACCGGCTGGCTGCCAAATTTTTTGTACCAGTTTCCGGGCTGCTACATGCTGTCGTGCCAATAACGATTATGATGAAAATGAGCATCTTCTATAAAAAATGAGCATCTGCTATCTTTAAGCAGGTCATATAACGGATTTTCCCTGTATATATATGATGTCAAGATACTGAGTGCATGGTGGATTTGTATACCGGCTGGCTGCCAAATTTGTTGTACCAGTTTCCGGGCTGCTACATGCTGTAGTGCAAATATTGATTATGATGAAAATGAGCATCTTCTATAAAAAATGAGCATCTGCTAGCTTTGAGCTCGTCACAAGTTGGATTTTCCCTGTACCGGTATATATATATATATGATGTCTAGCGGATTTATATGCCGGCTGGCTGCCAAATTTGTTGTACCAGTTTCCAGGCTGCTACATGCTGTCGTGCCAATAACGATTATGATGAAAATGAGCATCTTCTATAAAAAATGAGCATCTGCTGGCCTTGAACAGGTCATATAACGGATTTTCCCTGTATATATATATGATGTCAAGATACTGAGTGCATGGTGGATTTGTATACCGGCTGGCTGCCAAATTTGTTGTACCAGTTTCCGGGCTGCTACATGCTGTAGTGCAAATATTGATTATGATGAAAATGAGCATCTTCTATAAAAAATGAGCATCTGATAACTTTGAGCTCGTCACAAGTTGGATTTTCCCTGTACCGGTATATATATATATGATGTCTAGCGGATTTATATGCCGGCTGGCTGCCAAATCTGTTGTACCTGTTTCCAGGCTGCTACATGCTGTCGTGCATAACTCGCATAAAAGCATATCTAACGTGAGATGTTTTTCAAAATGTCTTTCTTATTATCATTCTGACAATACAGTGTTGGGTTCAGGGACACAAAGAGTTTCAGCTTTTCTTCTCTCAGCCATTTTTTTCTCCGTTTTTTTCTGAATTGTACAGGAAAGAGAGGAAAAAAACAAGGTGATCTATTCACAGTAGAATCCCGGGATACGTTCCCGCCTTGAGATGTGTTCCTCTTACAGTGTGAAATAGGATGTTTGTTTCCCAGCCTCTCTTTTTGCAGCATTTCCCACTATGCAACATCAACAAGTCATTTTGTGTCCCCAGAATAGTATAGTAATAGTAACTATGGGCGGAACTACCTCCCACAATGGATTTTTTCCTTCTCTAACTTCCATATTCCGATTGTTTTGGAAAGACTTGGCGAGGTACAATACCGTATTTTTTGTATTGTATGTATTCGCGACGGATCCTTACACTGATGTTAAAGGGAGAAGCAAAAAAAAAAAAAAAAAACACAACTGTGTACCCGAGAAATAAGAAGCATAGTTCCCCTCACAAATTACATAGCCGTAATCAATCGACGATCAGGACTATTTATAAAAAATAAGGAGGCGATTAAAGGAAGTAAACATTTGAAGGGCAGGAGAATCCACAAATTAGAATCTGCCATACCTTTCCCCTTTTGCATCCACCCCGTAACTACACCCAACCAGATCAAGTCGGTTAACACTCTAAAGTAGGCTTGAACTATTTCCTCAAAAGTGTGTATTTCGAACCAGATGGTATCCCTTTTCAAATATTGGTACCGCCCGAAGGGGCGTTTCTTACTTCTTTGTCTTTGTTCTACTGAAATAAAACAGTTTGGTGGGGGAAGGGCCCCCAGAGTCAAGGAGCGCGTCCAGGAGACGAAAGCGGGTAAATTCCTCCTCTCCTGGCCCCTCCCCCTCTCCAACTCCAGTTGTAAAAAGTCAAATGCCTGGTGTATTTTTCTTAGCGTTAGCCAAATTTTACAAGAGCTCTCCCACAACACTTATACAGTATATTACACAGAAGGAGAGCTTTCTATATTCTGTGTTATAATTGTAATATTTTCGTGTAGGATACAGGAGCTTTGGAATATATTAGCTAATCACCATAGGTTTCTAGATAGATAGATAGATTGATAGATAGGTACTTTATTCATACCGGTAGGGAAATTCACACTTCCAGCAGTCTACTTTGTTGTTTATTAACAGATTAACAGGATGGCCTCAGGGTGCTGTGTTGTAGTTTAGCAACAACGGAGTGGATGACGTCACACGCTAGGCCAAATTTCGACGTCCCTGCAGCAGATGGAAATCTTTGTGCCCAGGGTTACACCGCCTCGTGTTCCCGCAGGCTTTTGTGTCTCTGTCTAACAGCGCTGAAGCCTGGTAGCTCCGGGTAACTCCACGTTAGCGTCCGGGATGCTAGATGTGAGCCACATTTCCATAAAACACAGCAAACTGCACTCCCTGTACCATTTATAAAAACAAGGAGGCAATTAAAGGAAGTAAATATTCGAAGGGCGCAAGAGAATCCACACAAGTGGAAGGCTTCTCCCTTTTGCATCCACCCCGTAACTAGACCCAACCAAGTCGGTTTTCACCAAAGGTAAATACAATTTCATTTTTCTTTTACATCTACAGAGATGTAGTCCTATGCATATACAGTATATTACACAGAAGGAGAACTTTTTATATTCTTTGTTATAATTGTATTATTATTGTGTAGGATACAGACAGTCTGGAAGGTATTAGCTAGTCACCATAGTTTTCTATCCCCCGCTATACGTCAATTTCAATTTGCCATCTCCACCTCGTATCCCGGGTGTCACGAACCAGAACAGGAGACAGGAACCAGAACAGGAGACAGGAAGCAGAACCCAATCGCGTAACGTTACTCACCGTTTATTGGGGAGAAGAGGAATGCGCGCGCACTCGATCCGGGGATCGTTGGTCGCGGAAGTGGATTGATCGGAACGAGGAAGTGGTCAAAATCAAACGGGTCGGGGCGAGAACAAAACAGTAGCAAAACACAGGCAAAAACGGAGATTCACAGGGCATGGCAAAACAAGGGCAAAAAAACACGGGCAAAAACTGCCATACCTTCCCCCTTTTGCATCCACCCCGTAACTACACCCGACCAGATCAAGTCGGTTAACACTCTAAAGTAGGGTTAAACTATTTCCTCAAAAGTGTGTATTGGGGGTCTACTGTATATTTATAAGCAGTGTTCTGGTTTGCCCGCGTCCCTGCGTCCTAGACGCATTATTTTTGCTGGGGACGGATAGTCTCAAATCAACGTGCGTCCCCGGGACGCAACTTTTTTGACCCGAAATTGTCATTGTCATTTTTTAACAAAGATTTACCGCACTCCAAATTTTTCGCGAGGCAGATCAGCCATTGTTGTTTTGGTCTCGCGGTTTGAGTTTTCGTCTACACGCCCATCTCGAGTTGTGTAGTGGAAAGTCCGTCTCTTTTTAGAGAAGCGGCTTTTTCGGCTCAACTCATTCAAGAGAGCCGGCTCTCAAACGGCTCACTTGCATTAATCACAAAGAGTCTCAAAGGGCTTCACAGGTTATTGCACAGACTATTATTTCAAACTATTATTACACCATCCCCTGATCTGGAACCAACATGAGGGCAAGGAAAAACCCGAAAACCTCAACATGAGGAAAATGAAGAAACCTTGAGAAGGGACCGCACAATGTCCAATCCATTATCATCCTCATCATAGCGTAACCAGGAATATAAAGAAATCCAAAGAAAAATAGACAGACAGAAGGAGAGAAAAGTGAAAAGAAAGCGCAAAGGGTATGAAGAGAGAAAGGGAAAAGAGAGAAAAGGAAAAAAGGAAGTCAGAGCAAAAGAGGTTAAAAGACACAGAGAGAAAGAGACTAAGAACAACAAAGGAAAAGACATAGAGAGTGAAAAAGAGACAGAGTGTGAGAAAAGGGGTGGAAAAGAGAGAGAGAGGCAGAGAGAGAGAGAGAGAGAGAGAGAGAGAGAGAGAGAGAGAGAGAGAGAGAGAGAGAGAGAGAGAGAGAGAGAGAGAGAGAGAGAGAGAGAGAGAGAGAGAGAGAGAGAGAGAGAGAGAGAGAGAGAAAAATAAATACAAGTCCAGTGTCTTTGTTCGAGGCACCTGGCTTTGGCAACATCAAGTTGACATATTTCAACCTGCAGCTCGTTTTTCTCTTGCGCTTCTTTGAGTGTTGTCTCGCGGGCCGGATTCAATCCCTTAGCGGGCCTGATCTGGCCCGCGGGCCGTCTGTTTGACACCTGTGTTCTACAGTGAACGTCCAAGCGACTTCATTTTTGAACTTTTTTTTATAATAAACCTCATTCATGTCGAGCAACTCACAAAAATGTTCATTAACAATATATTTGATATAAGGAAACACATGTAGAATATAACATGTTAAACTACATAAACATGTTTGAAAAAAAAATGATTTTTTTTGTATTTTATAAGGCAAAATACGACAGTTTGTAAGGGCATGGAGTACACTAAATTTTGGGGGACCCATAGATCTCTGTTGGGACCAGTGTTCCCTCTAAACTGCGCGCGTGCACATTCTCAGCGCACAAGAAAATCTAGCCGGCTCACAAAAATCAGGGCTCAAAATGACTCATTAAGAAGCGACTTAAGTCAAAGTTACAGTGCATGAAGGTCAAAATACACGGGTTCCCCCGACGCTGTGTCCTAAGTGCGGTATTTTGAAGTCGAGTCGAAGGAGAACAAAGTTGAGTAAAGTTAGTAGAGTTTGTCGTGAACCGGCTTCTTCGGCTCGGCTCACGAAAAGGAACCGTCTCTTTTGGGTCCTAAACGGCTCTTCGGGTTGTTTTTGCTTCTTTAATCCCAACATGACCAAATATTATGTAAAACTATGCACAACATGACTTAAAAGAAGGGGGGAATAGAACAAAAAAGAAAAAAATACCAAAATGAAAAAGTAGTCAAAAGCTGGGAAAAAAGAAAATAAAGGAAGAAGAAAAAAAGAAGGAAAAATTTTGAAAAAAAGCCAGAAAAAAGAAAAGAAAGAAATGTAGGGAAAAACGTAAATAGAGAACGAAAAGAAAACAGTAACAGCTCGGAAAAAATAAACACAATGAGATTTTTTTTAAAGGAATTTGGAAAAAAGAAGAAAAAGTTCATGTCATGGGAACCTCCTGCGTGGGTTCAAATCCAGCTCCAGACTTCCTGTGCGGAGTTTGTATGTTCTCCCCGTGCTTGCGTGGGTTTCCTCCGGGCACTCCGCTTTCCTCCCACATTCCAAAAACATCAGGTGAATTGGCCGGTCCAAATTGTCCCTAGATGTGAATGAGCGAGTGAGTTGTCTGTCCCTGTGTGCCCTGCGATTGGCTGGCAACCAGTTTAGGGTGTCCCCTGCCCACTGCCCGATGATTGCTGGGATGGGCTCCAGCACCCCCGCGACCCTACTGAGGATAAGTGGTGCAGCTGATAAGATGAGAGGAGATATATCATGAAATAAAAAGAAATGGATATCTTGTGAAAGAGTTGTAAGAACAAAGGACGTTTGCAATAATCTCATCTCATCAGCTGTACCGCTTATCCTCATTAGGGTCGCGGGGGGGGCAGTGGGCAGGGGACACCCTGAACTGGTTGCCAGCCAATCGCAGGGCACACAGGGACAGACAACTCACTCGCTCATTCACATCTAGGGACAATTTGGACCGGCCAATTCACCTGATGTTTTTGGAATGTGGGAAGAAAGCGGAGTGCCCGGAGGAAACCCACGCAAGCACGGGGAGAACATACAAACTCCGCACAGGAAGTCTGGAGCTGGATTTGAACCCACGCAGGAGGTTCCCATGACATGAACTGTGCCGCACAAGCACTAACCACTGCCCCACCGTGCTGCTTACCTTTGCAATAATTCAAAAGAGAAAAATCATTTTGCATTGCCGGAAACTCAGCAAAATGTCAAGTTTTGGATATGTTGGATAATGACTCAGTTACCACACTTGGGATTGCCGTTGCTCACTGTTGTTTCAAGCGTTGCTCACCGACTTTGTGCGAACGCTCAGACCCGTAAGGAAAATGACAGGGAACATCGATCGGGACCCATCGATTTTTGAGCATGCGGGTCCCCGGGACCCATCAGAGGTAAAATGAAGACTGTATAAGGGTGATTTACCTGAAGCTGATGAGGATGGCCAAGGCGAGTAGAAGAGCCCCAAGAGACAGCGAGTACCCCACCGTATACATGATGCGGAAACGTGCCAGGACACGGCCGTACCACTGCTGCCGAAAGAAACAAAAGCCTTCTGCATATTTCTCAAGGACGTACGTTCCTCCCCATCAATTTGTAGCCCTTTGTAACGCCGGCAGCCTTTATTATTTATAATACGCGGAGCCAGCGCAGCAGCACGTCTCACCTGACTTTTGTCGTCTTCGCACTCGCTGGTGTTCTTCCGGGCCCATTGTCCGTCTTCTCCGCAGGTTCTGTAGACCAGACCCTGTTGGACTGCACACAGAGTCCGGTTTTCACCAAAATTTCGGGGGATGTTTTGCAGCGAAGAAGCGAACCTCGAGAAAACCAGGGCAAGAACCAAGGACAGGACACGTTGACTGTGGCGCCCGGCAGTCCATCGGGCCAGCAGGCGAACTGGTCGAAGGTCCTGTTACAAACAGGTCCTGCCGGGGGAAGAGAACAGAATTGGGACCGAAGAGATAGGGTTAAAGGGTTGGACGTGAGCTAAACTGGTGGAGTGGAGTAGCGGGTGGATGCGAAGCGGGAGTATTAGGGTTGCAGGGGTGGCCAACCTGCGTGTTTTGGGAGTTCCTCTGCTCCAATACAGGTGAGTCCAGTCACCTGGGTCATTATCAAGCTCCCATATAGCTTGCTAACAAGCTTAAAATTTGCTTCACCTGAGTTGGGGAAGAGAAACCTCCAAAAGGTGCAGGACATGTGGCTCTTGAAGACCGGGTTGGCCACCCCTGGCGCCTTAGAGGGTTACAGTTAGTGGGGCAGGGTTGAAGCAGTTGGGGTCAAGGTTAGGGGTTAGGGTTATTTTTAGGATTAGTGGTTAAGGGTTAAATGGTAAGGGTTAAGAGTAGTGGGTTAAGACTAGGGTTAGAGGGATATGGATTAGGAGTTAGGGTTTGAGGGTTTGGGTTAGAGTGTTAGGGTTCAAGGTTTAGGGTTGAAGGGCTTTGGGCATGAGGAGCTCAGTGTCAAGGACACTTCGACATTTAACTCTTAGGAGCCGGGAATCAAACCTGCGACCTCTCTCGGCTAGGCAAGCTTTGGTACTCTCCGAC